>NW_026894812.1:0-75687 GCF_032452875.1 Bos javanicus
ACGTGAGCAGTGCATGATCAGCCACGTGATGTGTGCATGAGTTACGTGATCAGTGTATGATCAGCCACGTGATCAGTGCATGAGTGCCACGTGATCAGTGCATGATATGTCACGTGACAGGTGTGTGATCAGCCACGTGAACAGTGCATGATCAGCCACGTGATCAGTGCATGATAGCCACGTGATCAGTGCATGATCAGTTACGTGATCAGTGCATGATCAGCCACGTGATCAGTGCATGGTCAGACACGTGATCAGTGTATGATCAGCCACGTGATCAGTGCATGATAGCCACGTGATCAGTGCATGATCATCACGTGATCAGTGTATGATCAGCCACGTGAACAGTGCATGCTCAGTCACGTGATAAGGGCCTGCTGAGCTGCGTGATTACTGTCTGCTCATCTGCTTGACAATTGCCAGCTGAGCTGCACGATTCCTGCCTGTCATCTGCTTGACAATTGCCAGCTGTGCTGCATAATTCCTGCCTGCTCAGCTGCTTGATTATTGCCAGCTGAGCAGCATGATTCCTCACACCTGAGTTCCATGATTATTGCCTGCTGACTGTTTGATTCATGCCTACTCAGCTCTTTGTTTATTGCCTCCAGAGGCACATGATCAGTGTATGATAGCAAACATGATCAGCGCATGATCAGTCACATGATCAGCGCCATTAAGTCACGTGATCAGTGCATGATAGTCATGTGATCAGTGCATGATCAGTCACGTATCAGTGCATGATCAGCCACGTGATCAGTGCATGATCTGATCAGTGCATGATCATCCACGTGATCAGTGCATGATAGTCACGTGATCAGTGCATGATATAGACGTGATCAGTGCATGATCAGTCACGTGATCAGTGCATGATAGCCACGTGATCAGTGCATGATCAGTCACGTGATCAGTGTATGATCAGTCACGTGATCAGTACATGATAGCTACATGATCATTGCATGATCAGCCACGTGAGTAGTGCATGATAGCCACGTGATCAGTGCATGATCAGTCACGTGATCAGTGCATGATCAGTCACGTGATCAGTACATGGTAGCTGCGTGATCATGCATGATCAGCCACGTGATCAGTGCATGATAGCCACGTGATCAGTGCATGATCAGTCACGTGATCAGTGCATGATCAGTCACGTGATCAGTGCATGATCAGCCACGTGATCAGTGCATGATCAGTCACGTGATCAGTGCATGATCAGCCACGTGATCAGTGCATGATCAGCCACGTGATCAGTGCATGATCAGCCACGTGATCAGTGCATGATAGCACGTGATCAGTGCATGATCAGTCACGTGATCAGTGCATGATAGCCACGTGATCAGTGCATGATCAGCCACGTGATCAGTGCATGATCAGCCACGTGATCAGTGCATGATCAGTCACGTGATCAGTGCATGATCAGCCACGTGATCAGTGCATGATCAGCCACGTGATCAGTGCATGATCAGTCACGTGACAGTGCATGATAGCTACGTGATCAGTGCATGATAGCCCGTGATCAGTGCATGATAGCCACCGTGATCAGTGCATGATAGCCACGTGATCAGTGCATGATCAGTCATGTGATACGTGTGTGATCAGCCACGTGATCAGTGCATGATATCCACGTGATCAGTGCATGATAGCCACGTGATCAGTGCATGAGAGCCACGTGATCAGTGCATGATCAGTCACGTGATACAGTGCATGATCAGCCACGTGATCAGTGCATGATGAGCCACGTGATCAGTGCAGGATCAATTACGTGATCAGTGCATGATCAGTCACGTGACCAGTACATGGTTGCTACGTGATCGTTGCATGATCAGCCACGTGAGCAGTGCATGATAGCCACGTGATCAGTGCATGATCAGTCACGTGATCAGTACATGATCAGTCACGTGAACAGTGCATGATCATTTACGTGATCAGTGCATGATCAGTCACGTGACCAGTATATGGTTGCTACGTGATCATTCCATGACGAGCCACGTGAGCAGTGCATGATAGCCACGTGATGTGTGCATGAGTTACGTGATCAGAGTATGATCAGCCACGTGATCAGTGCATGAGTGCCACGTGATCAGTGCATGATATGTCACGTGACAGGTGTGTGATAGCCACGTGAACAGTGCATGTTCAGTCACGTGATCAGTGCATGATAGCCACGTGATCAGTGCATGATCAGTTACGTGAGCAGTGTATGATCAGCCACGTGATCAGTGCATGGTCAGACACGTGAACAGTGTATGATCAGCCACGTGATCAGTGCATGATATCCAAGTGATCAGTGCATGATCATCACGTGATCAGTGTATGATCAGCCACGTGAACAGTGCATGCTCAGTCACGTGATCAGGGCCTGCTGAGCTGCGTGATTACTGTCTGCTCATCTGCTTGACAATTGCCAGCTGAGCTGCACGATTCCTGCCTGTCATCTGCTTGACAATTGCCAGCTGTGCTGCGTAATTCCTGCCTGCTCAGCTGCTTGATTATTGCCAGCTGAGCAGCATGATTCCTCACAGCTGAGTTCCATGATTATTGCCTGCTGACTGTTTGATTCGTGCCTACTCAGCTCTTTGTTTATTGCCTCCAGAGGCACATGATCAGTGTATGATAGCAAACATGATCAGTGCATGATCAGTCACATGATCAGCGCCATTAAGTCACGTGATCACTACATGATAGTCATGTGATCAGTCCATGCTCAGTCACGGTATCAGTGCATGATCAGCCACGTGATCAGTGCATGATCTGTCACGTGATTAGTGTATGATCATCCACGTGATCAGTGCATGGGCAGTCATGTGATCAGTGCATGATATAGACGTGATCAGTGCATGATCAGTCTCGTGATCAGTGCATGATAGCCACGTGATCAGTGCATGATCAGTCACCTGATGGGTGTATGATCATTCGTGACCTGTACATGTAGCAATGATCATGCATGATCAGCCATGATAGTGCAGATAGCCACGTGATCAGTGCATGATCAGTCACGTGATCAGTGCATGATCAGTCATGTGACAGTACATGGTAGCTCGTGATCATGGCATGATCAGCCACGTGATCAGTGCATGATAGCCACGTGATCAGTGCATGATCAGTCACGTGATCAGTGCATGATCAGTCACGTGATCAGTGCATGATCATGATCAGTGCATGTCAGTCAGTGATCAGTGCATGATCAGCCACGTGATCAGTGCATGATCAGCCACGTGATCAGTGCATGATCAGCCACGTGATCAGTGCATGATCAGCCACGTGATCAGTGCATGATCAGTCACGTGATCAGTGGTAGCTACGTGATCAGTGCATGATCAGCCATGATCAGTGCATGATAGCCACGTGATCAGTGCATGATCAGTCACGTGATCAGTGCATGATCAGCCACGTGATCAGTGCATGATCAGTGATCAGTGCATGATCAGTCACGTGACCAGTGTAGCTACGTGATCAGCATGATGGCCACGTGATCAGTGCATGATAGCCACGTGATCAGTGCATGATAGCCACGTGATCAGTGCATGATCAGTCATGTGATCATGTGTGATCAGCCACGTGATCAGTGCATGATATCCACGTGATCAGTGCATGATCAGCCACGTGATCAGTGCATGATAGCCACGTGATCAGTGCATGATCAGTCACGTGATCATGTGTGATCAGCCACGTGATCAGTGCATGAGCCACGTGATCAGTGCATGATCAATTACGTGATCAGTGCATGATCATCACATGACCAGATACACATGGTTGCTACGTGATCGTTGCATGATCAGCCACGTGAGCAGTGCATGATAGCCACGTGATCAGTGCATGATCAGTCACGTGATCAGTTGATCAGTCACGTGAACAGTGCATGATCATTACGTGATCAGTGCATGATCAGTCACGTGACCAGTATATGGTACTACGTGATCATTCATGACGAGCCACGTGAGCAGTGCATGATAGCACGTGATCAGTGCATGAGTCACGTGATCAGTGTATGATCAGCCACGTGATCAGTGCATGAGTGCCACGTGATCAGTGCATGATAGTCACGTGACAGTGTGTGATCAGCCACGTGATCAGTGCATGATCAGCCACGTGATCAGTGCATGATAGCCACGTGATCAGTGCATGATCAGTTACGTGAGCAGTGCATGATCAGCCACGTGATCAGTGCATGGTCAGACACGTGAACAGTATGATCAGCCACGTGATCAGTGCATGATATCCACGTGATCAGTGCATGATCATCACGTGATCAGTGTATGATCAGCCACGTGAACAGTGCATGCTCAGTCACGTGATCTGGGCCTGCTGAGCTGCGTGATTACTGTCTGCTCATCTGCTTGACAATTGCCAGCTGAGCTGCACGATTCCTGCCTGTCATCTGCTTGACAATTGCCAGCTGTGCTGCGTAATTCCTGCCTGCTCAGCTGCTTGATTATTGCCAGCTGAGCAGCATGATTCACACCTGAGTTCCATGATTATTGCCTGCTGACTGTTTGATTCGTGCCTACTCAGCTCTTTGTTTATTGCCTCCAGAGGCACATGATCAGTGTATGATAGCAAACATGATCAGTGCATGATCAGTCACATGATCAGCGCCATTAAGTCACGTGATCACTACATGATAGTCATGTGATCAGTCCATGCTCAGTCACGGTATCAGTGCATGATCAGCCACGTGATCAGTGCATGATCAGTCACGTGATCAGTGTATGATCATCCACGTGATCAGTGCATGCAGTCATGTGATCAGTGCATGATATAGACGTGATCAGTGCATGATCAGTCACGTGATCAGTGCATGATAGCCACGTGATCAGTGCATGATCAGTCACCTGATGGGTGTATGATCATTCACGTGACCTGTACATGGTAGCTACCGCGATCATTGCATGATCAGCACGTGAGTAGTGCATGATAGCCACGTGATCAGTGCATGATCAGTCACGTGATCAGTGCATGATCAGTCATGTGACCAGTGCATGATAGTCGTGATCATGGCATGATCAGCCAGTGCATGATGACGTGATCAGTGCATGATAGCCACGTGATCAGTGCATGATCAGTCACGTGATCAGTGCATGATCAGACGTGATCACATGATCAGTCACGTGATCAGTGCATGATCAGCCACGTGATCAGTGCATGATCAGTCACGTGATCAGTGATGATCAGCCACGTGATCAGTGCATGATAGCCACGTGATCAGTGCATGATCAGTCACGTGATCAGTGCTATCAGTTATGTGATCAGTGCATGATCAGCCACGTGATCAGTGCATGATCAGCCACGTGATCAGTGCATGATCAGTTACGTGATCAGTGCATGATCAGTCACGTGACAGTACATGGTAGCTACGTGATCAGTGCATGATCAGCCACGTGATCAGTGCATGATAGCCACGTGATCAGTGCATGATAGCCACGTGATCAGTGCATGATCAGTCATGTGATACGTGTGTGATCAGCCACGTGATCAGTGCATGATATCCACGTGATCAGTGCATGATAGCCACGTGATCAGTGCATGAGCCACGTGATCAGTGCATGATCAGTCACGTGATACATGTGTGATCAGCCACGTGATCAGTGCATGATGAGCCACGTGATCAGTGCATGATCAATTACGTGATCAGTGCATGATCAGTCACGTGACCAGTACATGGTTGCTACGTGATCGTGCATGATCAGCCACGTGAGCAGTGCATGATAGCCACGTGATCAGTGCATGATCAGTCACGTGATCAGTACATGATCAGTCACGTGAACAGTGCATGATCATTTACGTGATCAGTGCATGATCAGTCACGTGACCAGTATATGGTAGCACGTGATCATTCCATGACGAGCCACGTGAGCAGTGCATGATAGCCACGTGATGTGTGCATGAGTTACGTGAGCAGAGTATGATCAGCCACGTGATCAGTGCATGAGTGCCACGTGATCAGTGCATGATATGTCACGTGACAGGTGTGTGATCAGCCACGTGAACAGTGCATGTTCAGCCACGTGATCAGTGCATGATAGCCACGTGATCAGTGCATGATCAGTTACGTGAGCAGTGTATGATCAGCCACGTGATCAGTGCATGGTCAGACACGTGAACAGTGTATGATCAGCCACGTGATCAGTGCATGATATCCAAGTGATCAGTGCATGATCATCACGTGATCAGTGTATGATCAGCCACGTGAACAGTGCATGCTCAGTCACGTGATCAGGGCCTGCTGAGCTGCGTGATTACTGTCTGCTCATCTGCTTGACAATTGCCAGCTGAGCTGCACGATTCCTGCCTGTCATCTGCTTGACAATTGCCAGCTGTGCTGCGTAATTCCTGCCTGCTCAGCTGCTTGATTATTGCCAGCTGAGCAGCATGATTCCTCACAGCTGAGTTCCATGATTATTGCCTGCTGACTGTTTGATTCGTGCCTACTCAGCTCTTTGTTTATTGCCTCCAGAGGCACATGATCAGTGTATGATAGCAAACATGATCAGTGCATGATCAGTCACATGATCAGCGCCATTAAGTCACGTGATCACTACATGATAGTCATGTGATCAGTCCATGCTCAGTCACGGTATCAGTGCATGATCAGCCACGTGATCAGTGCATGATCTGTCACATGATTAGTGTATGATCATCCACGTGATCAGTGCATGGGCAGTCATGTGATCAGTGCATGATATAGACGTGATCAGTGCATGATCAGTCACGTGATCAGTGCATGATAGCCACGTGATCAGTGCATGATCAGTCACCTGATGGGTGTATGATCATTCACGTGACCTGTACATGGTAGCTACATGATCATTGCATGATCAGCCACGTGAGTAGTGCATGATAGCCACGTGATCAGTGCATGATCAGTCACGTGATCAGTGCATGATCAGTCATGTGACCAGTACATGGTAGCTGCGTGATCATGGCATGATCAGCCACGTGAGCAGTGCATGATAGCCACGTGATCAGTGCATGATCAGCCACGTGATCAGTGCATGATCAGTCACGTGATCAGTGCATGATCAGCCACGTGATCAGTGCATGATAGCCACGTGATCAGTGCATGATCAGCCACGTGATCAGTGCATGATCAGCCACGTGATCAGTGCATGATCAGTCACGTGATCATGTGCATGATCAGCCACGTGATCAGTGCATGATCAGCCACGTGATCAGTGCATGATCAATTACGTGATCAGTGCATGATCAGTCACGTGATCAGTACATGGTTGTCACGTCGTGCATGATCAGCCACGTGAGCAGTGCATGATAGCCACGTGATCAGTGCATGATCAGTCACGTGATCAGTGCATGATCAGTCACGTGATCAGTGCATGATCAGCCACGTGATCAGTGCATGATCAGTCACGTGACCAGTGCATGATAGCTACGTGATCAGTGCATGATCAGCACGTGATCAGTGCATGATAGCCACGTGATCAGTGCATGATTCACGTGATCAGTGTATGATCAGCCACGTGATCAGTGCATGATGCCACGTGATCAGTGCATGATAGTCACGTGATCAGTGCATGATCAGCCACGTGATCAGTGCATGATCAGCACGTGATCAGTGCATGATCAGCCACGTGATCAGTGCATGATCAGTCATGTGATCAGTGCATGATCAGACGTGATCAGTGCATGATCAGTCACGTGATCAGTGCATGATCAGCCACGTGATCAGTGCATGATCAATCACATGATCAGTGCATGATCAGTCACGTGATCAGTGCATGATAGCACGTGATCATTGCATGATCAGCCACGTGATCAGTGCATGATAGCCACGTGATCAGTGCATGATCAGTCACGTGATCAGTGCATGATCAGTCATGTGACCAGTACATGGTAGCTGCGTGATCATGCATGATCAGCCACGTGAGCAGTGCATGATAGCCACGTGATCAGTGCATGATCAGTCACGTGATCAGTGCATGATCAGTCACGTGATCAGTGCATGATCATTTACGTGATCAGTGCATGATCAGTCACGTGCCAGTATATGGTAGCTCGTGATCATTGCATGACAGCCACGTGATCAGTGCATGATAGCCACGTGATGTGTGCATGAGTTACGTGAGCAGTGTATGATCAGCCACGTGATCAGTGCATGATGCCACGTGATCAGTGCATGATATGTCACGTGACAGTGTGTGATCAGCCACGTGATCAGTGCATGATCAGCCACGTGATCAGTGCATGATAGCCACGTGATCAGTGCATGATCAGTTACGTGATCAGTGTATGATCAGCCACGTGATCAGTGCATGGTCAGACACGTGAACAGTGTATGATCAGCCACGTGATCAGTGCATGATATCCACGTGATCAGTGCATGATCATCACGTGATCAGTGTATGATCAGCCACGTGAACAGTGCATGCTCAGTCACGTGATCAGGGCCTGCTGAGCTGCGTGATTACTGTCTGCTCATCTGCTTGACAATTGCCAGCTGAGCTGCACGATTCCTGCCTGTCATCTGCTTGACAATTGCCAGCTGTGCTGCGTAATTCCTGCCTGCTCAGCTGCTTGATTATTGCCAGCTGAGCAGCATGATTCCTCACACTGAGTTCCATGATTATTGCCTGCTGACTGTTTGATTCGTGCCTACTCAGCTCTTTGTTTATTGCCTCCAGAGGCACATGATCAGTGTATGATAGCAAACATGATCAGCGCATGATCAGTCACATGATCAGCGCCATTAAGTCACGTGATCACTACATGATAGTCATGTGATCAGTCCATGCTCAGTCACGGTATCAGTGCATGATCAGCCACGTGATCAGTGCATGATCTGTCACGTGATTAGTGTATGATCATCCACGTGATCAGTGCATGGGCAGTCATGTGATCAGTGCATGATATAGACGTGATCAGTGCATGATCAGTCACGTGATCAGTGCATGATAGCCACGTGATCAGTGCATGATCAGTCACCTGATGGGTGTATGATCATTCACGTGACCTGTACATGGTAGCTACATGATCATTGCATGATCAGCCACGTGAGTAGTGCATGATAGCCACGTGATCAGCATGATCAGTCACGTGATCAGTGCATGATCAGTCATGTGACCAGTACATGGTAGCTGCGTGATCATGGCATGATCAGCCACGTGATCAGTGCATGATAGCCACGTGATCAGTGCATGATCAGACACGTGATCAGTGCATGATCAGTCACGTGATCAGTGCATGATCAGCCACGTGATCAGTGCATGATCAGCCACGTGATCAGTGCATGATCAGCCACGTGATCAGTGCATGATCAGCCACGTGATCAGTGCATGATCAGTCACGTGATCAGTGCATGATCAGCCACGTGATCAGTGCATGATCAGCCACGTGATCAGTGCATGATCAGTTACGTGATCAGTGCATGATCAGTCACGTGATCAGTGCATGATCAGCACGTGATCAGTGCATGATCAGCCACGTGATCAGTGCATGATAGCCACGTGATCAGTGCATGATAGTCACGTGATCAGTGCATGATCAGTCACGTGATCAGTGTGTGATCAGCCACGTGATCAGTGCATGATATCCACGTGATCAGTGCATGATCAGCCACGTGATCAGTGCATGATAGCCACGTGATCAGTGCATGATCAGTCACGTGATCATGTGATCAGCCACGTGATCAGTGCATGATAGCCACGTGATCAGTGCATGATCAATTACGTGATCAGTGCATGATCAGTCACGTGACCAGTACATGGTTGCTACGTGATCGTGCATGATCAGCCACGTGAGCAGTGCATGATAGCCACGTGATCAGTGCATGATCAGTCACGTGATCAGTGCATGATCAGTCACGTGAACAGTGCATGATCATTTACGTGATCAGTGCATGATCAGTCACGTGACCAGTATATGGTTGCTACGTGATCATTCCATGACGAGCCACGTGAGCAGTGCATGATAGCCACGTGATGTGTGCATGAGTTACGTGAGCAGAGTATGATCAGCCACGTGATCAGTGCATGAGTGCCACGTGATCAGTGCATGATATGTCACGTGACAGGTGTGTGATCAGCCACGTGAACAGTGCATGTTCAGCCACGTGATCAGTGCATGATAGCCACGTGATCAGTGCATGATCAGTTACGTGAGCAGTGTATGATCAGCCACGTGATCAGTGCATGGTCAGACACGTGAACAGTGTATGATCAGCCACGTGATCAGTGCATGATATCCAAGTGATCAGTGCATGATCATCACGTGATCAGTGTATGATCAGCCACGTGAACAGTGCATGCTCAGTCACGTGATCTGGGCCTGCTGAGCTGCGTGATTACTGTCTGCTCATCTGCTTGACAATTGCCAGCTGAGCTGCACGATTCCTGCCTGTCATCTGCTTGACAATTGCCAGCTGTGCTGCGTAATTCCTGCCTGCTCAGCTGCTTGATTATTGCCAGCTGAGCAGCATGATTCCTCACACCTGAGTTCCATGATTATTGCCTGCTGACTGTTTGATTCGTGCCTACTCAGCTCTTTGTTTATTGCCTCCAGAGGCACATGATCAGTGTATGATAGCAAACATGATCAGCGCATGATCAGTCACATGATCAGCGCCATTAAGTCACGTGATCACTACATGATAGTCATGTGATCAGTCCATGCTCAGTCACGGTATCAGTGCATGATCAGCCACGTGATCAGTGCATGATCTGTCACATGATTAGTGTATGATCATCCACGTGATCAGTGCATGGGCAGTCATGTGATCAGTGCATGATATAGACGTGATCAGTGCATGATCAGTCTCGTGATCAGTGCATGATAGCCACGTGATCAGTGCATGATCAGTCACCTGATGGGTGTATGATCATTCACGTGACCTGTACATGGTAGCTACATGATCATTGCATTATCAGCCACGTGAGTAGTGCATGATAGCCACGTGATCAGTGCATGATCAGTCACGTGATCAGTGCATGATCAGTCATGTGACCAGTACATGGTAGCTGCGTGATCATGCATGATCAGCCACGTGAGCAGTGCATGATAGCCACGTGATCAGTGCATGATCAGTCACGTGATCAGTGCATGATCAGTCACGTGATCAGTGCATGATCAGCCACGTGATCAGTGCATGATCAGTCACGTGATCAGTGCATGATCAGCCACGTGATCAGTGCATGATAGCCACGTGATCAGTGCATGATCAGTCACGTGATCAGTGCATGATAGCCACGTGATCAGTGCATGATCAGTCACGTGATCAGTGCATGATCAGTTATGTGATCAGTGTATGATCAGCCACGTGATCAGTGCATGATCAGCCACATGATCAGTGCATGATCAGCCACGTGATCAGTGCATGATCAGTCACGTGACCAGTACATGGTAGCTACGTGATCATTGCCTGATCAGCCACGTGATCAGTGCATGATAGCCACGTGATCAGTGCATGATCAGCCACGTGATCAGTGCATGATCAGTCATGTGATCAGTGTGTGATCAGCCACGTGATCAGTGCATGATGTCCACGTGATCAGTGCATGATCAGCCACGTGATCAGTGCATGATAGCCACGGGATCAGTGCATGATCAGTCACGTGATCATGTGTGATCAGCCACGTGATCAGTGCATGATGAGCCACGTGATCAGTGCAGGATCAATTACGTGATCAGTGCATGATCAGTCACGTGACCAGTACATGGTTGCTACGTGATCGTTGCATGATCAGCCACGTGAGCAGAGCATGATAGCCACGTGGTCAGTGCATGATCAGTCACGTGATCAGTGCATGATCAGTCACGTGAACAGTGCATGATCATTTACGTGATCTTTGCATGATCAGTCACGTTACCAGTATATGGTTGCTACGTGATCATTCCATGACGAGCCACGTGAGCAGTGCATGATAGCCACGTGATGTGTGCATGAGTTACGTGAGCAGAGTATGATCAGCCACGTGATCAGTGCATGAGTGCCACGTGATCAGTGCATGATATGTCACGTGACAGTGTGTGATCAACCACGTGAACAGTGCATGATCAGCCACGTGATCAGTGCATGATAGCCACGTGATCAGTGCATGATCAGTTACGTGAGCAGTGTATGATCAGCCACGTGATCAGTGCATGGTCAGACACGTGAACAGTGTATGATCAGCCACGTGATCAGTGCATGATATCCAAGTGATCAGTGCATGATCATCACGTGATCAGTGTATGATCAGCCACGTGAACAGTGCATGCTCAGTCACGTGATCTGGGCCTGCTGAGCTGCGTGATTACTGTCTGCTCATCTGCTTGACAATTGCCAGCTGAGCTGCACGATTCCTGCCTGTCATCTGCTTGACAATTGCCAGCTGTGCTGCGTAATTCCTGCCTGCTCAGCTGCTTGATTATTGCCAGCTGAGCAGCATGATTCCTCACACCTGAGTTCCATGATTATTGCCTGCTGACTGTTTGATTCGTGCCTACTCAGCTCTTTGTTTATTGCCTCCAGAGGCACATGATCAGTGTATGATAGCAAACATGATCAGCGCATGATCAGTCACATGATCAGCGCCATTAAGTCACGTGATCACTACATGATAGTCATGTGATCAGTCCATGCTCAGTCACGGTATCAGTGCATGATCAGCCACGTGATCAGTGCATGATCTGTCACAAGATTAGTGTATGATCATCCACGTGATCAGTGCACGGGCAGTCATGTGATCAGTGCATGATATAGACGTGAACAGTGCATGATCAGTCTCGTGATCAGTGCATGATAGCCACGTGATCAGTGCATGATCAGTCACCTGATGGGTGTATGATCATTCACGTGACCTGTACATGGTAGCTACATGATCATTGCATGATCAGCCACGTAAGTAGTTCATGATAGCCACGTGATCACTGCATGATCAGTCACGTGATCAGTGCATGATCAGTCATGTGACCAGTACATGGTAGCTGCGTGATCATGGCATGATCAGCCACGTGAGCAGTGCATGATAGCCACGTGATCAGTGCATGATCAGACACGAGATCAGTGCATGATCAGTCACGTGATCAGTGCATGATCAGGCACGTGATCAGTGCATGATCAGCCAAGTGATCAGTGCATGATAGCCACGTGATCAGTGCATGATCAGTCACGTGATCAGTGCATGATCAGTTATGTGATCAGTGTATGATCAGCCACGTGATCAGTGCATGATCAGCCACATGATCAGTGCATGATCAGTACGTGATCAGTGCATGATCAGTCACGTGACCAGTACATGGTAGCTACGTGATCATTGCCTGATCAGCCACGTGATCAGTGCATGATAGCCACGTGATCAGTGCATGATAGCCACGTGATCAGTGCATGATCAGTCATGATACGTGTGTGATCAGCCACGTGATCAGTGCATGATATCCACGTGATCAGTGCATGACAGCCACGTGATCAGTGCATGAGAGCCACGGGATCAGTGCATGATCAGTCACGTGATACATGTGTGATCAGCCACGTGATCAGTGCATGATGAGCCACGTGATCAGTGCAGGATCAATTACGTGATCAGTGCATGATCAGTCACGTGACCAGTACATGGTTGCTACGTGATCGTTGCATGATCAGCCACGTGAGCAGAGCATGATAGCCACGTGGTCAGTGCATGATCAGTCACGTGATCAGTACATGATCAGTCACGTGAACAGTGCATGATCATATACGTGATCTTTGCATGATCAGTCACGTTACCAGTATATGGTTGCTACGTGATCATTCCATGACAGCCACGTGAGCAGTGCATGATAGCCACGTGATGTGTGCATAGTTACGTGAGCAGAGTATGATCAGCCACGTGATCAGTGCATGAGTGCCACGTGATCAGTGCATGATATGTCACGTGACACGTGTGTGATCAGCCACGTGAACAGTGCATGATCAGCCACGTGATCAGTGCATGATAGCCACGTGATCAGTGCATGATCAGTTACGTGATCAGTGTATGATCAGCCACGTGATCAGTGCATGGTCAGACACGTGAACAGTGTATGATCAGCCACGTGATCAGTGCATGATATCCAAGTGATCAGTGCATGATCATCACGTGATCAGTGTATGATCAGCCACGTGAACAGTGCATGCTCAGTCACGTGATCTGGGCCTGCTAAGCTGCGTGATTACTGTCTGCTCATCTGCTTGACAATTGCCAGCTGAGCTGCACGATTCCTGCCTGTCATCTGCTTGACAATTGCCAGCTGTGCTGCGTAATTCCTGCCTGCTCAGCTGCTTGATTATTGCCAGCTGAGCAGCATGATTCCTCACACCTGAGTTCCATGATTATTGCCTGCTGACTGTTTGATTCGTGCCTACTCAGCTCTTTGTTTATTGCCTCCAGAGGCACATGATCAGTGTATGATAGCAAACATGATCAGCGCATGATCAGTCACATGATCAGTGCCATTAAGTCACGTGATCACTACATGATAGTCATGTGATCAGTCCATGCTCAGTCACGGTATCAGTGCATGATCAGCCACGTGATCAGTGCATGATCTGTCACAAGATTAGTGTATGATCATCCACGTGATCAGTGCACGGGCAGTCATGTGATCAGTGCATGATATAGACGTGAACAGTGCATGATCAGTCTCGTGATCAGTGCATGATAGCCACGTGATCAGTGCATGATCAGTCACCTGATGGGTGTATGATCATTCACGTGACCTGTACATGGTAGCTACATGATCATTGCATGATCAGCCACGTGAGTAGTTCATGATAGCCGCGTGATCAGTGCATGATCAGTCACGTGATCAGTGCATGATCAGTCATGTGACCAGTACATGGTAGCTGCGTGATCATGGCATGATCAGCCACGTGAGCAGTGCATGATAGCCACGTGATCAGTGCATGATCAGTCACGTGATCAGTGCATGATCAGTCACGTGATCAGTGCATGATCAGCCACGTGATCAGTGCATGATCAGCCACGTGATCAGTGCATGATAGCCACGTGATCAGTGCATGATCAGTCACGTGATCAGTGCATGATCAGTGTGATCAGTGCATGATCAGCCACGTGATCAGTGCATGATCAGCCACGTGATCAGTGCATGATCAGTGATCAGTGCATGATCAGTCACGTGATCAGTGCATGGTAGCTACGTGATCATTGCATGATCAGCCACGTGATCAGTGCATGATAGCCACGTGATCAGTGCATGATAGCCACGTGATCAGTGCATGATCAGTCATGTGATACGTGTGTGATCAGCCACGTGAGTGCATGATATCCACGTGATCAGTGCATGATAGCCACGTGATCAGTGCATGAGAGCACGTGATCAGTGCATGATCAGTCACGTGATACATGTGTGATCAGCCACGTGATCAGTGCATGATGAGCCACGTGATCAGTGCATGATCAATTACGTGATCAGTGCATGATCAGTCACGTGACCAGTACATGGTTGCTACGTGATCGTTGCATGATCAGCCACGTGAGCAGTGCATGATAGCCACGTGATCAGTGCATGATCAGTCACGTGATCAGTACATGATCAGTCACGTGAACAGTGCATGATCATTTACGTGATCAGTGCATGATCAGTCACGTGACCAGTATATGGTAGCTACGTGATCATTCCATGACGAGCCACGTGAGCAGTGCATGATAGCCACGTGATGTGTGCATGAGTTTCGTGAGCAGAGTATGATCAGCCACGTGATCAGTGCATGAGTGCCACGTGATCAGTGCATGATATGTCGCGTGACAGGTGTGTGATCAGCCACGTGAACAGTGCATGTTCAGCCACGTGATCAGTGCATGATAGCCACGTGATCAGTGCATGATCAGTTACGTGAGCAGTGTATGATCAGCCACGTGATCAGTGCATGGTCAGACACGTGAACAGTGTATGATCAGCCACGTGATCAGTGCATGATATCCAAGTGATCAGTGCATGATCATCGCGTGATCAGTGTATGATCAGCCACGTGAACAGTGCATGCTCAGTCACGTGATCTGGGCCTGCTGAGCTGCGTGATTACTGTCTGCTCATCTGCTTGACAATTGCCAGCTGAGCTGCACGATTCCTGCCTGTCATCTGCTTGACAATTGCCAGCTGTGCTGCGTAATTCCTGCCTGCTCAGCTGCTTGATTATTGCCAGCTGAGCAGCATGATTCCTCACACCTGAGTTCCATGATTATTGCCTGCTGACTGTTTGATTCGTGCCTACTCAGCTCTTTGTTTATTGCCTCCAGAGGCACATGATCAGTGTATGATAGCAAACATGATCAGCGCATGATCAGTCACATGATCAGCGCCATTAAGTCACGTGATCACTACATGATAGTCATGTGATCAGTCCATGCTCAGTCACGGTATCAGTGCATGATCAGCCACGTGATCAGTGCATGATCTGTCACAAGATTAGTGTATGATCATCCACGTGATCAGTGCATGGGCAGTCATGTGATCAGTGCATGATATAGGCGTGAACAGTGCATGATCAGTCTCGTGATCAGTGCATGATAGCCACGTGATCAGTGCATGATCAGTCACCTGATGGGTGTATGATCATTCACGTGACCTGTACATGGTAGCTACATGATCATTGCATGATCAGCCACGTGAGTAGTGCATGATAGCCACGTGATCAGTGCATGATCAGTCACGTGATCAGTGCATGATCAGTCATGTGACCAGTACATGGTAGCTGCGTGATCATGCATGATCAGCCACGTGAGCAGTGCATGATAGCCACGTGATCAGTGCATGATCAGTCACGTGATCAGTGCATGATCAGTCACGTGATCAGTGCATGATCAGCCACGTGATCAGTGCATGATCAGTCACGTGATCAGTGCATGATCAGCCACGTGATCAGTGCATGATCAGTCACGTGATCAGTGCATGATCAGCCACGTGATCAGTGCATGATAGCCACGTGATCAGTGCATGATCAGTCACGTGATCAGTGCATGATCAGTTACGTGATCAGTGCATGATCAGCCACGTGATCAGTGCATGATCAGCCACGTGATCAGTGCATGATCAGCCACGTGATCAGTGCATGATCAGTCACGTGATCAGTGCATGATCAGCCACGTGATCAGTGCATGATCAGCCACGTGATCAGTGCATGATCACGTGATCAGTGCATGATAGCCACGTGATCAGTGCATGATCAGTCACGTGATCAGTGCATGATCAGCCACGTGATCAGTGCATGATCACCACGTGATCAGTGCATGATCAGCCACGTGATCAGTGCATGATCAGTGATCAGTGCATGATCAGTCACGTGATCATGTGTGATCAGCCACGTGATCAGTGCATGATCAGCCACGTGATCAGTGCATGATCATACGTGATCAGTGCATGATCAGCCACGTGATCAGTGCATGATGCCACGTGATCAGTGCATGATCAGCCACGTGATCAGTGCATGATCACGTGATCAGTGCATGATCAGCCACGTGATCAGTGCATGATCAGTCACGTGATCAGTGCATGATCAGCCACGTGATCAGTGCATGATCAGTCACGTGATCAGTGCATGATCAGCTACGTGATCATTGCATGACAGCCACGTGATCAGTGCATGATAGCCACGTGATCAGTGCATGAGTCACACGTGCAGAGTGTGATGATCAGCCACGTGATCAGTGCATGATGCACGTGATCAGTGCATGATAGTCACGTGACAGTGATGATCAGCGTGATCAGTGCATGATCAGCCACGTGATCAGTGCATGATAGCCACGTGATCAGTGCATGATCAGTCACGTGATCAGTGCATGATCAGTCACGTGATCAGTGCATGATCAGTCACGTGATCAGTGCATGATCAGCCACGTGATCAGTGCATGATAGCCACGTGATCAGTGCATGATCAGTCACGTGATCAGTGCATGATCAGCCACGTGATCAGTGCATGATCACCACGTGATCAGTGCATGATCAGCCACGTGAGCAGTGCATGAAGCCACGTGATCAGTGCATGATCAGTCATGATCAGTGCATGATCATCACGTGATCAGTGCATGATCAGCCGTGATCAGTGCATGATCAGCCACGTGATCAGTGCATGATCAGCCGTGATCATGCATGATCAGCCACGTGATCAGTGCATGATCAGCCACGTGATCAGTGCATGATCAGCCACGTGATCAGTGCATGATCAGTCACGTGATCAGTGCATGATCAGTCATGTGCATGTACATATTGTCGATCATTGCATGATCAGCCACGTGATCAGTGCATGATAGCCGTGATCAGTATGTGCGTAGTCAGTGTGATGATCGCCGTGATCAGTGCGTGATCAGCCACGTGATCAGTGCATGATATCCACGTGATCAGTGTGACAGACGTGATCAGTGCATGATAGCCACGGATCAGTGCATGCCAGTCGTGATCAGTGATATGTGATCAGCCACGTGATCAGTGCATGATGAGCCGTGATCAGTGCAGGATCAATCGTGATCAGTGCATGATCATCACGTGACCAGTACATGGTTGCTACGTGATCAGTGCATGATCAGCCACGTGAGCAGAGCATGATAGCCGTGGTCAGTGCATGATCAGTCACGTGATCAGTACATGATCAGATCACGTGAACAGTGCATGATCATTACGTGATGCATGATCAGTCACGTGACCAGTATATGGTGCTAGTGATCATTCCATGACCGCGTGAGCAGTGCATGATAGCCACGTGATGTGTGCATGAGTTGCGTGAGCAGAGTATGATCAGCCACGTGATCAGTGCATGAGTGCCACGTGATCAGTGCATGATATGTCACGACGGTGTGCATGATCAGCCACGTGAACAGTGCATGTTCAGCCACGTGATCAGTGCATGATAGCCACGTGATCAGTGCATGATCAGTTACGTGAGCAGTGTATGATCAGCCACGTGATCAGTGCATGGTCAGACACGTGAACAGTGTATGATCAGCCACGTGATCAGTGCATGATATCCAAGTGATCAGTGCATGATCATCACGTGATCAGTGTATGATCAGCCACGTGAACAGTGCATGCTCAGTCACGTGATCAGGGCCTGCTGAGCTGCGTGATTACTGTCTGCTCATCTGCTTGACAATTGCCAGCTGAGCTGCACGATTCCTGCCTGTCATCTGCTTGACAATTGCCAGCTGTGCTGCGTAATTCCTGCCTGCTCAGCTGCTTGATTATTGCCAGCTGAGCAGCATGATTCCTCACACCTGAGTTCCATGATTATTGCCTGCTGACTGTTTGGTGCCTACTCAGCTCTTTGTTTATTGCCTCCAGAGGCACATGATCAGTGTATGATAGCAAACATGATCAGCGCATGATCAGTCACATGATCAGCGCCATTAAGTCACGTGATCACTACATGATAGTCATGTGATCAGTCCATGCTCAGTCACGGTATCAGTGCATGATCAGCCACGTGATCAGTGCATGATCTGTCACGATTAGTGTATGATCATCCACGTGATCAGTGCATGGGCAGTCATGTGATCAGTGCATGATATAGACGTGATCAGTGCATGATCAGTCTAGTGATCAGTGCATGATAGCCACGTGATCAGTGCATGATCAGTCACCTGATGGGTGTATGATCATTCACGTGACCTGTACATGGTAGCTACATGATCATTGCATGATCAGCACGTGAGTAGTGCATGATAGCCACGTGATCACTGCATGATCAGTCACGTGATCAGTGCATGATCAGTCATGTGACCAGTGCATGGTAGCTGCGTGATCATGGCATGATCAGCCACGTGAGCAGTGCATGATAGCCACGTGATCAGTGCATGATCAGTCACGTGATCAGTGCATGATCAGCCACGTGATCAGTGCATGATCAGTCACGTGATCAGTGCATGATGCCACGTGATCAGTGCATGATCAGTCACGTGATCAGTGCATGATCAGCCACGTGATCAGTGCATGATAGCCACGTGATCAGTGCATGATCAGTCACGTGATCAGTGCATGATCAGTTACGTGATCAGTGCATGATCAGCCACGTGATCAGTGCATGATCAGCCATGATCAGTGCATGATCAGTCACGTGATCAGTGCATGATCAGTCACGTGACCAGTACATGGTAGCGTGATCAGTGCATGATCAGCCACGTGATCAGTGCATGATAGCCACGTGATCAGTGCATGATAGCCACGTGATCAGTGCATGATCAGTCACGTGATCAGTGCATGATCAGCCACGTGATCAGTGCATGATGTCCACGTGATCAGTGCATGATCAGCCACGTGATCAGTGCATGATAGCCACGTGATCAGTGCATCAGTCACGTGATCATGTGTGATCAGCCACGTGATCAGTGCATGATCAGCCACGTGATCAGTGCGATCAATCACGTGATCAGTGCATGATCAGTCACGTGATCAGTGCATGATCACCACGTGATCACATGATCAGCCACGTGAGCACAGCATGATAGCCATGATCAGTGCATGATCATCACGTGATCAGTGCATGATCAGTCACGTGATCAGTGCATGATCAGCCACGTGATCAGTGCATGATCAGTCACGTGACCAGTATATGATTGCTGCGTGATCATTCCGCATCAGCACGTGATCAGTGCATGATAGCCACGTGATCAGTGCATGAGTTACGTGATCAGTATGATCAGCCACGTGATCAGTGCATGATGCCACGTGATCAGTGCATGATAGTCACGTGACAGTGTGTGATCAGCCACGTGATCAGTGCATGATCAGCCACGTGATCAGTGCATGATGCCACGTGATCAGTGCATGATCAGTCACGTGATCAGTGTATGATCAGTCACGTGATCAGTGCATGGTAGCTACGTGATCAGTGCATGATCAGCCACGTGATCAGTGCATGATAGCCACGTGATCAGTGCATGATCAGTCACGTGATCAGTGCATGATCAGCCACGTGATCAGTGCATGATAGCTGCGTGATCATGGCATGATCAGCCACGTGATCAGTGCATGATAGCCACGTGATCAGTGCATGATCAGTCACGTGATCAGTGCATGATCAGTCACGTGATCAGTGCATGATCAGCCACGTGATCAGTGCATGATCAGTCATCAGTGCTCATCAGTTCACGTGATCAGTGCATGATCAGCACGTGATCAGTGCATGATCAGCCACGTGATCAGTGCATGATAGCCACGTGATCAGTGCATGATCAGTCACGTGATCAGTGCATGATCAGTCACGTGATCAGTGCATGATCAGCCACGTGATCAGTGCATGATCAGCCACGTGATCAGTGCATGATCAGCCACGTGATCAGTGCATGATCAGTCACGTGACCATGTTAGCCACGTGATCAGTGCATGATCAGCCACGTGATCAGTGCATGATAGCCACGTGATCAGTGCATGATAGCCACGTGATCAGTGCATGATCAGTCACGTGATACGTGTGTGATCAGCCACGTGATCAGTGCATGATGTCCACGTGATCAGTGCATGATCAGCCACGTGATCAGTGCATGATAGCCACGTGATCAGTGCATGATCAGTCACGTGATCATGTGTGATCAGCCACGTGATCAGTGCATGATCAGCCACGTGATCAGTGCATGATCAGTCACGTGATCAGTGCATGATCAGTCACGTGACAGTACATGGTTGCTACGTGATCGTGCATGATCAGCCACGTGATCAGTGCATGATAGCCACGTGATCAGTGCATGATCAGTCACGTGATCAGTGCATGATCAGTCACGTGATCAGTGCATGATCATTTACGTGATCAGTGCATGATCAGTCACGTGATCAGTGCATGGTAGCTACGTGATCAGTGCATGATCAGCCACGTGATCAGTGCATGATAGCCACGTGATCAGTGCATGAGTCACGTGATCAGTGCATGATCAGCCACGTGATCAGTGCATGATCAGCCACGTGATCAGTGCATGATCAGCACGTGATGTGCATGATCAGCCACGTGAACAGTGCATGATCAGCCACGTGATCAGTGCATGATATCCAAGTGATCAGTGCATGATCATCACGTGATCAGTGTATGATCAGCCACGTGAACAGTGCTCAGTCACGTGATCTGGGCCTGCTGAGCTGCGTGATTACTGTCTGCTCATCTGCTTGACAATTGCCAGCTGAGCTGCACGATTCCTGCCTGTCATCTGCTTGACAATTGCCAGCTGTGCTGCGTAATTCCTGCCTGCTCAGCTGCTTGATTATTGCCAGCTGAGCAGCATGATTCCTCACAGCTGAGTTCCATGATTATTGCCTGCTGACTGTGATTCGTGCCTACTCAGCTCTTTGTTTATTGCCTCCAGAGGCACATGATCAGTGTATGATAGCAAACATGATCAGCGCATGATCAGTCACATGATCAGCGCCATTAAGTCACGTGATCACTACATGATAGTCATGTGATCAGTCCATGCTCAGTCACGGTATCAGTGCATGATCAGCGTGATCAGTGCATGATCTGTCACATGATTAGTGTATGATCATCCACGTGATCAGTGCATGGGCATCATGTGATCAGTGCATGATATAGACGTGATCAGTGCATGATCAGTCTCGTGATCAGTGCATGATAGCCACGTGATCAGTGCATGATCAGTCACCTGATGGGTGTATGATCATTCACGTGACCTGTACATGGTAGCTACATGATCATTGCATGATCAGCCACGTGAGTAGTGCATGATAGCCACGTGATCAGTGCATGATCAGTCACGTGATCAGTGCATGATCAGTCATGTGACCAGTACATGGTAGCTGCGTGATCATGGCATGATCAGCCACGTGAGCAGTGCATGATAGCCACGTGATCAGTGCATGATCAGTCACGTGATCAGTGCATGATCAGTCACGTGATCAGTGCATGATCAGCCACGTGATCGGTGCATGATCAGTCGCGTGATCAGTGCATGATCAGCCACGTGATCAGTGTGATCAGCCACATGATCAGTGCATGATCAGCCACGTGATCAGTGCATGATCAGCCACGTGATCAGTGCATGATCAGTCACGTGATCAGTGCATGATCAGTCACGTGATCAGTGCATGATCAGCCACGTGATCAGTGCATGATCAGCCACGTGATCAGTGCATGATCAGTCACGTGATCAGTGCATGATCAGTCGCGTGACCAGTGCATGGTAGCTACGTGATCAGTGCATGATCAGCCACGTGATCAGTGCATGATAGCCACGTGATCAGTGCATGATAGCCACGTGATCAGTGCATGATCAGTCACGTGATCAGTGCATGATCAGTCACGTGATCAGTGCATGATCAGCCACGTGATCAGTGCATGATCAGCCACGTGATCAGTGCATGATCAGTCACGTGATCAGTGCATGATCAGTCACGTGACCAGTGCATGATAGCTACGTGATCAGTGCATGATCAGCCACGTGATCAGTGCATGATCAGCCCGTGATCAGTGCATGATAGCCACGTGATCAGTGCATGATCAGTCACGTGATCGTGTGTGATCAGCCACGTGATCAGTGCATGATATCCGCGTGATCAGTGCATGACAGCCACTGATCAGTGCATGAAGCCACGGATCAGTGCATGTCATCACGTGATACATGTGTGATCAGCCACGTGATCAGTGCATGATGAGCCACGTGATCAGTGCAGGATCAATTACGTGATCAGTGCATGATCAGTCCGTGACCCATACATGGTGCTACGTGATCGTTGCATGATCAGCCACGTGAGCAGTGCATGATAGCCACGTGATCAGTGCATGATCAGTCACGTGATCAGTACATGATCAGTCACGTGATCAGTGCATGATCATTTACGTGATCAGTGCATGATCAGTCACGTGACCAGTATATGGTTGCTACGTGATCATTCCATGACAGCCACGTGAGCAGTGCATGATAGCCACGTGATGTGTGCATGAGTTACGTGAGCAGAGTATGATCAGCCACGTGATCAGTGCATGAGTGCCACGTGATCAGTGCATGATAGTCACGTGACAGGTGTGTGATCAGCCACGTGATCAGTGCATGATCAGCCACGTGATCAGTGCATGATAGCCACGTGATCAGTGCATGATCAGTTACGTGAGCAGTGTATGATCAGCCACGTGATCAGTGCATGGTCAGACACGTGAACAGTGTATGATCAGCCACGTGATCAGTGCATGATATCCACGTGATCAGTGCATGATCATCACGTGATCAGTGTATGATCAGCCACGTGAACAGTGCATGCTCAGTCACGTGATCAGGGCCTGCTGAGCTGCGTGATTACTGTCTGCTCATCTGCTTGACAATTGCCAGCTGAGCTGCATTCCTGCCTGTCATCTGCTTGACAATTGCCAGCTGTGCTGCGTAATTCCTGCCTGCTCAGCTGCTTGATTATTGCCAGCTGAGCAGCATGATTCCTCACACCTGAGTTCCATGATTATTGCCTGCTGACTGTTTGATTCGTGCCTACTCAGCTCTTTGTTTATTGCCTCCAGAGGCACATGATCAGTGTATGATAGCAAACATGATCAGCGCATGATCAGTCACATGATCAGCGCCATTAAGTCACGTGATCACTACATGATAGTCATGTGATCAGTCCATGCTCAGTCACGGTATCAGTGCATGATCAGCCACGTGATCAGTGCATGATCTGTCACAAGATCAGTGTATGATCATCCACGTGATCAGTGCATGCAGTCATGTGATCAGTGCATGATATAGGCGTGAACAGTGCATGATCAGTCATGATCAGTGCATGATAGCCACGTGATCAGTGCATGATCAGTCACCTGATGGGTGTATGATCATTCACGTGACCTGTACATGGTAGCTACATGATCAGTGCATGATCAGCCACGTGAGTAGTTCATGATAGCCGTGATCACCATGATCAGTCACGTGATCAGTGCATGATCAGTCATGTGACCAGACATGGTCAGCTGCGTGATCATGGCATGATCAGCCACGTGATCAGTGCATGATAGCCATGATCAGTGCATGATCAGACACGTGATCAGTGCATGATCAGTCACGTGATCAGTGCATGATCAGCCGTGATCAGTGCATGATCAGCCAGTGATCAGTGCATGATACCACGTGATCAGTGCATGATCAGTCACGTGATCAGTGCATGATGATCAGTACGTGATCAGTGCATGATCAGCCACGTGATCAGTGCATGATCAGCCACGATCAGTGCATGATCAATTGTGATCAGTGCATGATCAGTCACGTGACCAGTGCATGATAGCTACGTGATGTGCATGATCAGCCACGTGATCAGTGCATGATAGCCACGTGATCAGTGCATGATAGCCACGTGATCAGTGCATGATCAGTCATGTGATACGTGTGTGATCAGCCGTGATCAGTGCATGATATCCACGTGATCAGTGCATGACAGCCACGTGATCAGTGCATGATAGCCACGTGATCAGTGCATGATCAGTCACGTGATACATGTGTGATCAGCCACGTGATCAGTGCATGATGAGCCACGTGATCAGTGCAGGATCAATTACGTGATCAGTGCATGATCAGTCACGTGACCAGTACATGGTGCTACGTGATCGTTGCATGATCAGCCACGTGAGCAGAGCATGATAGCCACGTGATCAGTGCATGATCAGTCACGTGATCAGTACATGATCAGTCACGTGAACAGTGCATGATCATTCGTGATCAGTGCATGATCAGTCACGTGACCAGTATATGGTTGCTACGTGATCATTCCATGACGAGCCACGTGAGCAGTGCATGATAGCCACGTGATGTGTGCATGAGTTACGTGAGCAGAGTATGATCAGCCACGTGATCAGTGCATGAGTGCCACGTGATCAGTGCATGATATGTCACGTGACAGGTGTGTGATCAGCCACGTGAACAGTGCATGTTCAGCCACGTGATCAGTGCATGATAGCCACGTGATCAGTGCATGATCAGTTACGTGAGCAGTGCATGATCAGCCACGTGATCAGTGCATGGTCAGACACGTGAACAGTGTATGATCAGCCACGTGATCAGTGCATGATATCCAAGTGATCAGTGCATGATCATCACGTGATCAGTGTATGATCAGCCACGTGAACAGTGCATGCTCAGTCACGTGATCTGGGCCTGCTGAGCTGCGTGATTACTGTCTGCTCATCTGCTTGACAATTGCCAGCTGAGCTGCACGATTCCTGCCTGTCATCTGCTTGACAATTGCCAGCTGTGCTGCGTAATTCCTGCCTGCTCAGCTGCTTGATTATTGCCAGCTGAGCAGCATGATTCCTCACACCTGAGTTCCATGATTATTGCCTGCTGACTGTTTGATTCGTGCCTACTCAGCTCTTTGTTTATTGCCTCCAGAGGCACATGATCAGTGTATGATAGCAAACATGATCAGCGCATGATCAGTCACATGATCAGCGCCATTAAGTCACGTGATCACTACATGATAGTCATGTGATCAGTCCATGCTCAGTCACGGTATCAGTGCATGATCAGCCACGTGATCAGTGCATGATCTGTCACATGATTAGTGTATGATCATCCACGTGATCAGTGCATGAGCAGTCATGTGATCAGTGCATGATATAGACGTGACAGTGCATGATCAGTCACGTGATCAGTGCATGATAGCCACGTGATCAGTGCATGATCAGTCACCTGATGGGTGTATGATCATTCACGTGACCTGTACATGGTAGCTACATGATCATTGCATGATCAGCCACGTGAGTAGTGCATGATAGCCACGTGATCAGTGCATGATCAGTCACGTGATCAGTGCATGATCAGTCATGTGATACATTGGTAGCTACGTGATCATGGCATGATCAGCCACGTGAGCAGTGCATGATAGCCACGTGATCAGTGCATGATCAGACGTGATCAGTGCGTCAGTCACGTGATCAGTGCATGATCGAGCACGTGATCAGTGCATGATCAGCCACGTGATCAGTGCATGATAGCCACGTGATCAGTGCATGATCAGTCACGTGATCAGTGCATGATCAGTTACAGATGTGCTGTGATCAGCCACGTGATCAGTGCATGATCAGCCATGATCAGTGCATGATCAATTACGTGATCAGTGCATGATCAGTCACGTGACCATGCATGTAGCTACGTGATCATTGCCTGATCAGCCGTGATCAGTGCATGATAGCCACGTGATCAGTGCATGATAGCCACGTGATCAGTGCATGATCAGTCATGTGATCGTGTGTGATCAGCCGTGATCAGTGCATGATATCCACGTGATCAGTGCATGACAGCCACGTGATCAGTGCATGAGGCACGGATCAGTGCATGATCAGTCCGCGTGATCATGTGTGATCAGCCGTGATCAGTGCATGATGAGCCGCGTGATCAGTGCAGGATCAATTGTGATCAGTGCATGATCAGTCCACGTGACCAGTACATGGTTGCTACGTGATGGTGCATGATCAGCCACGTGAGTGAGCATGATAGCCACGTGGTCAGTGCATGATCAGTCACGTGATCAGTACATGATCAGTCACGTGAACAGTGCATGATCATTTGCGTGATCTTTGCATGATCAGTCATGCGGTAGTGCAGGTTGCTCGTGATCATTCCATGACGAGCCACGTGAGCAGTGCATGATAGCCGTGATGTGTGCATGAGTACGTGAGCAGAGTATGATCAGCCACGTGATCAGTGCATGTGCCACGTGATCAGTGCATGATATGTCACGTGACAGGTGTGTGATCAGCCACGTGAACGGTGCATGTTCAGCCACGTGATCAGTGCATGATAACCACGTGATCAGTGCATGATCAGTTACGTGAGCAGTGCATGATCAGCCACGTGATCAGTGCATGGTCAGACACGTGAACAGTGTATGATCAGCCACGTGATCAGTGATGATGATCAGTGCAGTCATTCACGTGATCAGTGTATGATCAACCACGTGGACAGTGCATGCTCAGTCACGTGATCTGGGCCTGCTGAGCTGCGTGATTACTGTCTGCTCATCTGCTTGACAATTGCCAGCTGAGCTGCACGATTCCTGCCTGTCATCTGCTTGACAATTGCCAGCTGTGCTGCGTAATTCCTGCCTGCTCAGCTGCTTGATTATTGCCAGCTGAGCAGCATGATTCCTCACACCTGAGTTCCATGATTATTGCCTGCTGACTGTTTGATTCGTGCCTACTCAGCTCTTTGTTTATTGCCTCCAGAGGCACATGATCAGTGTATGATAGCAAACATGATCAGCGCATGATCAGTCACATGATCAGCGCATTAAGTCACGTGATCACTACATGATAGTCATGTGATCAGTCCATGCTCAGTCACGGTATCAGTGCATGATCAGCCACGTGATCAGTGCATGATCTGTACATGATTAGTGTATGATCATCCACGTGATCAGTGCATGGGCAGTCATGTGATCAGTGCATGATATAACGTGAACAGTGCATGATCAGTCGTGATCAGTGCATGATAGCCACGTGATCAGTGCATGATCAGTCACCTGATGGGTGTATGATCATTCACGTGACCTGTACATGGTAGCTACATGATCATTGCATGATCAGCCACGTGAGTAGTGCATGATAGCCACGTGATCACTGCATGATCAGTCACGTGATCAGTGCATGATCAGTCATGTGACCAGTACATGGTAGCTGCGTGATCATGGCATGATCAGCCACGTGAGCAGTGCATGATAGCCACGTGATCAGTGCATGATCAGACACGACATCGTTGATCAGTCACGTGATCAGTGCATCAGTCACGTGATCAGTGCATGATCAGTCCATGATCAGTGTGATCAGCCACGTGATCAGTGCATGATCAGTCACGTGATCAGTACATGATCAGTGTGATCAGTGCATGATCAGCCGCGTGATCAGTGCATGATCAGTCACGTGATCAGTGCATGATCAGTTACGTGATCAGTGCATGATCAGCCACGTGATCAGTGCATGATCAGCCACGTGATCAGTGCATGATCAACCGCGTGATCAGTGCATGATCAGTTACGTGATCAGTGCATGATCAGTCGTGATCAGTGCATGATCAGCCACGTGATCAGTGCATGAGCCACGTGATCAGTGCGTGATCACACGTGATCAGTGCATGATCAGTCACGTGATCAGTGCATGATCAGTCACGTGATCAGTGCATGATCAGCCACGTGATCAGTGCATGATCAGCCACGTGATCAGTGCATGATCAATTACGTGATCAGTGCATGATCAGTCACGTAACCAGTATATGGTAGCCACGTGATCATTGCATGATCAGCCACGTGATCAGTGCATGATAACCACGTGATCAGTGCATGATCAGCTACGTGATCAGTGCATGATCAGTCACGTGATCAGTGTATGATCAGCCACGTGATCAGTGCATGATGTCCATTATGATCAGTGCATGATCAGCCACGTGATCAGTGCATGAGCCACGTGATCAGTGCATGATCAGTCACGTGATCATGTGTGATCAACCACGTGATCAGTGCATGATATCCACGTGATCAGTGCATGACAGCCACGTGATCAGTGCATGAGAGCACGGGATCAGTGCATGATCAGTCACGTGATCATGTGTGATCAGCCACGTGATCAGTGCATGATGAGTCACGTGATCAGTGCAGGATCAATTACGTGATCAGTGCATGATCAGTCACGTGACCAGTACATGGTTGCTACTTGATCGGTGCATGATCAGCCACGTGACAGTGCATGATACCACGTGATCAGTGCATGATCAGTCACGTGATCAGTACATGATCAGTCACGTGAACAGTGCATGATCATTTACGTGATCTTTGTATGATCAGTCACGTGAACAGTATATGGTAGCTCGTGATCATTCCATGATCGAGCCGCGAGCAGTGCATGATAGCCACGTGATGTGTGCATGAGTTATGAGCAGAGTATGATCAGCCACGTGATCAGTGCATGAGTGCCACGTGATCAGTGCATGATATGTCACGTGACAGGTGTGTGATCAGCCACGTGACAGTGCATGTTCAGCCGTGATCAGTGCATGATAACCACGTGATCAGTGCATGATCAGTTACGTGAGCAGTGTATGATCAGCCACGTGATCAGTGCATGGTCAGACGTGAACAGTGTATGATCAGCCACGTGATCAGTGCATGATATCCAAGTGATCAGTGCATGATCATCACGTGATCAGTGTATGATCAGCCACGTGAACAGTGCATGCTCAGTCACGTGATCTGGGCCTGCTGAGCTGCGTGATTACTGTCTGCTCATCTGCTTGACAATTGCCAGCTGAGCTGCACGATTCCTGCCTGTCATCTGCTTGACAATTGCCAGCTGTGCTGCGTAGTTCCTGCCTGTTCAGCTGCTTGATTATTGCCAGCTGAGCAGCATGATTCCTCACACCTGAGTTCCATGATTATTGCCTGCTGACTGTTTGATTCGTGCCTACTCAGCTCTTTGTTTAGTGCCTCCAGAGGCACGTGATCAGTGTATGATAGCAAGCATGATCAGCGCATGATCAGTCACATGATCAGCGCCATTAAGTCACGTGATCACTACATGATAGTCATGTGATCAGTCCATGCTCGATCACGGTATCAGTGCATGATCAGCCACGTGATCAGTGCATGATCTGTCAGAAGATTAGTGTATGATCATCCGCGTGATCAGTGCATGGGCAGTCATGTGATCGGTGCATGATATAGACGTGAACAGTGCGTGATCAGTCTCGTGATCAGTGCATGATAGCCACGTGATCAGTGCATGATCAATCACCTGATGGGTGTATGATCATTCACGTGACCTGTACATGGTAGCACATGATCATTGCATGATCAGCCACGTGAGTCAGTTCATGATAGCCACGTGATCAGTGCATGATCAGTCACGTGATCAGTGCATGATCAGTCATGTGACAACATGGTAGCTGCGTGATCAGCAGCGATCAGCCAAGTGATAGTGCATGATGCACGTGATCAGTGCATGATCAGACACGAGATCAGTGCATGATCAGTCCGTGATCAGTGCATGATCAGCCACGTGATCAGTGCATGATCAGGCACGTGATCGGTGCATGATCAGTCGCGTGATCAGTGCATGATCAGTTATGTGATCAGTGTATGATCAGCCACGTGATCAGTGCATGATCAACCACGTGATCAATGCATGATCAATTACGTGCTCGGTGCATGATCAGTCACGTGACCAGTACATGGTAGCTACGTGATCATTGCATGATCAGCCACGTGATCAGTGCATGATAGCTACGTGATCAGTGCATGATCAGTCATGTGATACGTGTGTGATCAGCCACATGATCGGTGCATGATATCCGCGTGATCAGTGCATGATAATACGTGATCAGTGCATGAGAGCCACGGGATCAGTGCATGATCAGTCACGTGATCCGTGTGTGATCAGCCACGGGATCAGTGCATGATGAGCCACGTGATCAGTGCAGGATCAATTACGTGATCGGTGCATGATCAGTCCGTGACCAGTACATGGTTACTGCGTGGTCGGTGCATGATCAGCCACGTGAGCAGAGCATGATAGCCACGTGATCAGTGCATTATCAGTCACGTGATCAGTACATGATCAGTCCCGTGAACAGTGCATGATCATTCGTGATCTGTGCATGATCAGTCGCGTGACCAGTATATGGTTGCTACGTGATCATTCCATGTGCCATTGAGCAGTGCATGATAGCCACGTGATGTGTGCGCAGATTTACGTGAGCAGATGCACGATCAACCACGTGATCAGTGCATGAGTGCCACGTGATCAGTACATGATATGTCACGTGACAGTGTGATCAGCCACGTGAACAGTGCATGTTCAGCCACGTATTCAGTGCATGATAGCCACGTGATCAGTGCATGATCATTCGTGAGCAGTGTGATCAGCCGTGATCGGTGCATGGTCAGACACGTGAACAGTGTATGATCAGCCACGTGATCAGTGCATGATATCCAAGTGATCAGTGCATGATCATCGTGATCAGTGTATGATCAGCCACGTGACAGTGCATGCTCAGTCACGTGATCTGGGCCTGCTGAGCTGCGTGATTACTGTCTGCTCATCTGCTTGACAATTGCCAGCTGAGCTGCACGATTCCTGCCTGTCATCTGCTTGACAATTGTCAGCTGTGCTGCGTAATTCCTGCCTGCTCAGCTGCTTGATTATTGCCAGCTGAGCAGCATGATTCCTCACACCTGAGTTCCATGATTATTGCCTGCTGACTGTTTGATTCGTGCCTACTCAGCTCTTTGTTGTACCTCCAGAGGCACATGATCAGTGTGATAGCAAACATGATGCGCATGATCAGTCACATGATCAGCGCCATTAAGTCACGTGATCAGTACATGATAGTCATGTGATCAGTCCATGCTCAGTCACGGTATCAGTGCATGATCAGCCACGTGATCAGTGCATGATCTGTCACAAGATTAGTGTATGATCATCCACGTGATCAGTGCATGGGCAGTCATGTGATCAGTGCATGATATAGACGTGAACAGTGCATGATCAGTCTCGTGATCAGTGCATGATGCCACGTGATCAGTGCATGATCAGTCACCTGATGGGTGTATGATCATTCCGTGACCTGTACATGGTAGCTTCATGATCATTGCATGATCAGCCACGTGAGTAGTGCATGATAGCCATGATCACTGCATGATCAGTCACGTGATCAGTGCATGATCAGTCATGTGACCAGTACATGGTAGCTGCGTGATCATGGCATGATCAGCCGTGAGCAGTGCATGATAGCCACGTGATCAGTGCATGATCAGACCGCGAGATCAGTGCATGATCAGTCACGTGATCACTGCATGATCAGCCACGTGATCAGTGCATGACCAACCACGTGATCAGTATATGACCAGCCACGTGATCAGTGTATGATCCCGTAGTGATCAGTGCGTGATAGCCGTGATCAGTGCATGATCGATCGCGTGATCAGTGCATGATCAGTCATGTGATCAGTGTATGATCAGCCACGTGATCAGTGCATGATCAGCCACATGATCAGTGCATGATCAATTCGTGATCAGTACATGATCAGTCCCGTGACCAGTACGTGGTAGCTCGTGATCATTGCCTGATCAGCCACGTGATCAGTGCATGATAGCCACGTGATCAGTGCATGATAGTCACGTGATCAGTGCATGATCAGTCATGATACGTGTGTGATCAGCCACGTGATCAGTGCATGGTATCCACGTGATCAGTGCATGACAGCCGCGTGATCAGTGCATGAGCCACGTGATCAGTGCATGATCAGTCACGTGACCATGTGTGATCAGCCACGTGGTCAGTGCATGATGAGCTACGTGATCAGTGCAGGATCAATTACGTGATCAGTGCATGATCAGTCACGTGACCAGTGCATGGTAGCCACGTGATCATTGCATGATCAACCACGTGATCAGTGCATGATCAGCCGCGTGATCAGTGCATGATCAGTCCCGTGATCAGTGCATGATCAGTCACGTGAACAGTGCATGATCATTTACATGATCAGTGCATGATCAGTCACGTGACCAGTACATGGTAGCTACGTGATCATTGCATGATGAGCCACGTGAGCAGTACATGATAGTCACGTGATGTGTGCATGAGTTACGTGATCAGTGCATGATCAGCCATGATCATTGCATGAGTGCCACGTGATCAGTGCATGATATGTCACGTGACTGGTGTGTGATCAGCCACGTGATCAGTGCATGTTCAGTTACGTGAGCAATGCATGATAGCCACGTGATCAGTGCGCGATCAGTTACGTCAGTGTATGATCAGCCACGTGATCAGTGCATGATCAGACACGTGAACAGTGTATGATCAGCCACGTGATCATTGCATGATATCCAAGTGATCAGTGCATGATCATCACGTGATCAGTGTATGATCAGCCACGTGAACAGTGCATGCTCAGTCACGTGATCTGGGCCTGCTGAGCTGCGTGATTACTGTCTGCTCATCTGCTTGACAATTGCCAGCTGAGCTGCACGATTCCTGCCTGTCATCTGCTTGACAATTGCCAGCTGTGCTGCGTAATTCCTGCCTGCTCAGCTGCTTGATTATTGCCAGCTGAGCAGCATGATTCCTCACATCTGAGTTCCATGATTATTGCCTGCTGACTGTTTGATTCGTGCCTACTCAGCTCTTTGTTTATTGCCTCCAGAGGCACATGATCAGTGTGTGATAGCAAACATGATCAGCGCATGATCAGTCACATGATCAGCGCCATTAAGTCACGTGATCACTACATGATAGTCATGTGATCAGTCCATGCTCAGTCACGGTATCAGTGCATGATCAGCCACGTGATCAGTGCATGATCTGTCACAAGATCAGTGCATGATCAGCCACGTGATCAGTGCATGAGCAACCATGTGATCAGTGCATGATATAGACGTGATCAGTGCATGATCAGTCACGTGATCAGTGCATGATAGCCACGTGATCAGTGCATGATCAGTCACGTGATGGGTGCATGATCATTCACGTAACCTGTACATGGTAGCTACATGATCATTGCATGATCAGCCACGTGAGTAGTGCACGATAGCCACATGATCAGTGCATGATCAATTAAGTGATCAGTGCATGATCAGTCACGTAACCAGTACATGGTAACTGCGTGATCATTGCATGATCAGCCACGTGATCAGTGCATGATAGCCACGTGATCAGTGCATGATCAATCACGTGATCAGTGCATGATCAGTCACGTGATCAGTGCATGATCAGTCACGTGATCAGTGCATGATCAGTCACGTGATCGGTGTATGACCAGCCAAGTGATCAGTGCATGATAGCCACGTGATCAGTGCATGATCAATCACATAATCAGTGCATGATCAGTCACGTGATCAGTGTATGATCAGCCACGTGATCAGTGCATGATCAGCCACGTGATCAGTGCATGATCATCACGTGATCAGTGCATGATCAGTCACGTGATCAGTACATGTAGCTACGTGATCAGTGCATGATCAGCCACGTGATCAGTGCATGATAGCCGTGATCAGTGTATGATAGCTACGTGATCAGTGCATGATCAGTCATGTGATGTATGTGATCAGCCACGTGATCAGTGCATGATAGCCACGTGATCAGTGCATGATCAGCCCACGTGATCAGTGCATGATAGCCACGTGATCAGTGCATGATCAGTCACGTGTTCATGTGTGATCAGCCACGTGATCAGTGCGTGATAAGCCACGTGATCAGTGCAGGATCAATTACGTGATCAGTGCATGATCAGTCACGTGACCAGTGCATGGTTTACGTGATCATTGCATGATCAGCCACGTGACAGAGCATGATAGCCGTGGTCAGTGCATGATCAGTCACGTGATCAGTGCATGATCAATCACGTGATCAGTGCATGATCATTTACGTGATCTGTGCATGATCAGTCACGTGACCAGTATATGGTTGCTACTTGATCATTCCATGACAGCCACGTGATCAGTGCATGATAGCTACGTGATCAGTGCATGAGTTACGTGATCAGTGTATGATCAGCCACGTGATCAGTGCATGAGTCCGTGATCAGTGCATGATAGTCGCGTGATCAGTGTGTGATCAACCACGTGATCAGTGCATGATCAGCCACGTGATCAGTGCATGATAGCCACGTGATCAGTGCATGATCAGTCGTGATCAGTGTATGATCAGCCACGTGATCAGTGCATGATAGCCACGTGATCAGTGCATGATGCACGTGATCAGTGCATGATCACACGTGATCAGTGCATGATCATCCATGATCAGTGCATGATCAGCCACGTGATCAGTGCATGATCAGCCACGTGATCAGTGCATGATCAGTGCGTGATCAGTGCATGATCAGTCACGTGACCAGTACATGGTTGCTCGTGATCATTGCATGATCAGCCACGTGAGCAGTGCATGATAGCCACGTGATCAGTGCATGATCAGTCACGTGATCAGTGCATGATCAGTCACGTGATCAGTGCATGATCATTACGTGATCAGTGCATGATCAGTCACGTGACCAGTATATGGTAGCTCGTGATCATTCCATGACGAGCCACGTGAGCAGTGCATGATAGCCACGTGATCATATGCATGAGTGCAGTGAGCAGTATGATCAGCCACGTGATCAGTGCATGAGTGCCACGTGATCAGTGCATGATAGTCACGTGACAGTGTGTGATCAGCGTGATCAGTGCATGATCAGCCACGTGATCAGTGCATGATAGCCACGTGATCAGTGCATGATCAGCCACGTGATCAGTGTATCAGCAGTGCGTGATCAGTGCATGTCAGACACGTGAACAGTGTATGATCAGCCACGTGATCAGTGCATGATATCCACGTGATCAGTGCATGATCATCACGTGATCAGTGTATGATCAGCCACGTGAACAGTGCATGCTCAGTCACGTGATCAGGGCCTGCTGAGCTGCGTGATTACTGTCTGCTCATCATGCCAATGATGTTGCCATCTGTTGCAGTTCCTGCCTGTTCCTGCCTGCTCAGCTGCTTGATTATGCCAGCTGAGCAGCATGTTCCTCACACCTGAGTTCCATGATTATTGCCTGCTGACTGTTTGATTCGTGCCTACTCAGCTCTTTGTTTATGCCTCCAGAGGCACATGATCAGTGTATGATAGCAAACATGATCAGTGCATGATCAGTCACATGATCAGTGCCATTAAGTCACGTGATCACTACATGATAGTCATGTGATCAGTCCATGCTCAGTATCATGATCAGCCACGTGATCAGTGCATGATCAGTCATGTGATCAGTGCATGTATCAGACGTGATCAGTGCATGATCATCGTGATCAGTGCATGATAGCCACGTGATCAGTGCATGATCAGTCACCTGATCAGTGCATGATCAGTCACGTGACCTGTACATGATAGCTACATGATCATTGCATGATCAGCCACGTGAGTAGTGCATGATGCCACGTGATCAGTGCATGATCAGTCACGTGATCAGTGCATGATCAGTCATGTGACAGTTACATGGTAGCTGCAGTCATGGCATGATCAGCCACGTGATCAGTGCATGATAGCCACGTGATCAGTGCATGATCAGCCACGTGATCAGTGCATGATCAGTCACGTGATCAGTGCATGATCAGCCACGTGATCAGTGCATGATCAGCCACGTGATCAGTGCATGATCAGTCACGTGATCAGTGCATGATCAGTCACGTGATCAGTGCATGATCAGCCACGTGATCAGTGCATGATCAGCCACGTGATCAGTGCATGATCAATTCGTGATCAGTGCATGATCAGTCATGACCAGTACATGGTAGCTCGTGATCATTGCCTGATCAGCCACGTGATCAGTGCATGATAGCCATGATCAGTGCATGATAGCCACGTGATCAGTGCATGATCAGTCATGTGATCGTGTGTGATCAGCCACGTGATCAGTGCATGATATCCACGTGATCAGTGCATGACAGCCACGTGATCAGTGCATGAGACCACGGGATCAGTGCATGATCAGTCACGTGATACATGTGTGATCAGCCACGTGATCAGTGCATGATGAGCCACGTGATCATTGCAGGATCAATTACGTGATCAGTGCATGATCAGTCACGTGATCAGTACATGGTTGCTACGTGATCGTTGCATGATCAGCCACGTGAGCAGAGCATGATAGCCACGTGGTCAGTGCATGATCAGTCACGTGATCAGTACATGATCAGTCACGTGAACAGTGCATGATCATTTCGTGATCTTTGCATGATCAGTCACGTTACCAGTATATGGTTGCTATCGTGATCATTCCATGACGGCATGCGTGAGCAGTGCATGATGCCACGTGATGTGTGCATGAGTTACGTGAGCAGAGTATGATCAGCCACGTGATCAGTGCATGAGTGCCCATGATCAGTGCATGATATGTCCGTGACAGGTGTGTGATCAGCCACGTGAACAGTGCATGTTCAGCCACGTGATCAGTGCAGTAATGATCAGTGCATGATCAGTTACGTGAACAGTGTATGATCAGCCACGTGATCAGTGCATGGTCAGACACGTGAACAGTGTATGATCAGCACGTGATCAGTGCATGATATCCAAGTGATCAGTGCATGATCATCACGTGATCAGTGTGATCAGCCACGTGAACAGTGCATGCTCAGTCACGTGATCTGGGCCTGCTGAGCTGCATGATTACTGTCTGCTCATCTGCTTGACAATTGCCAGCTGAGCTGCACGATTCCTGCCTGTCATCTGCTTGACAATTGCCAGCTGTGCTGCGTAATCCCTGCCTGCTCAGCTGCTTGATTATTGCCAGCTGAGCAGCATGATTCCTCACACCTGAGTTCCATGATTATTGCCTGCTGACTGTTTGATTCGTGCCTACTCAGCTCTTTGTTTATTGCCTCCAGAGGCACATGATCAGTGTATGATAGCAAACATGATCAGCGCATGATCAGTCACATGATCAGCGCCATTAAGTCAAGTGATCACTACATGATAGTCATGTGATCAGTCCATGCTCAGTCACGGTATCAGTGCATGATCAGCCACGTGATCAGTGCATGATCATCACAATGATGTATGATCATCCACGTGATCAGTGCATGGGCAGTCATGTGATCAGTGCATGATATAGCGTGAACAGTGCATGATCAGTCTCGTGATCAGTGCATGATAGCCACGTGATCAGTGCATGATCAGTCACCTGATAGGTGTATGATCATTCACGTGACCTGTACATGGTAGCTACATGATCATTGCATGATCAGCCACGTGATAGTTCATGATAGCCACGTGATCACTGCATGATCAGTCACGTGATCAGTGCATGATCAGTCATGTGACCAGTACATGGTAGCTGCGTGATCATGGCATGATCAGCCACGTGAGCAGTGCAATGCCACGTGATCAGTGCATGATCAACGTGATCAGTGCATGATCATCCGTGATCAGTGCATGATCAGCCACGTGATCAGTGCATGACAGCCACGTGATCAGTGCATGATCAGTACGTGATCAGTGCATGTCAGCCACGTGATCAGTGCAATGCCGTGATCAGTGCATGTCAGATGCGTGATTGCATGATCAGTTACGTGATCAGTGCATGATCAGCCACGGATCAGTGCGATCAGCCACGTGATCAGTGCATGATCAGTCCGTGATCAGTGCATGATCAGTCACGTGACCAGTACATGGTAACTCGTGATCATTGCATGATCAGCCGTGATCAGTGCATGATAGCCACGTGATCAGTGCATGATAGTCACGTGATCAGTGCATGATCAGTCATGTAATCGTGTGTGATCAGCCACGTGATCAGTGCATGATAGCCACGTGATCAGTGCACGACAGCCGTGATCAGTGCATGATAGTCACGTGATCAGTGCATGATCAGTCACGTGATACATGTGTGATCAGCCGTGATCAGTGCATGATGAGCCACGTGATCAGTGCAGGATCAATTCGTGATCAGTGCATGATCAGTCACGTGACAGTGCATGGTTGCCTCGTGATCGTTGCATGATCAGCCACGTGACAGAGCATGATAGCCACGTGGTCAGTGCATGATCAGTCACGTGATCAGTACATGATCAGTCACGTGAACAGTGCATGATCATTTACGTGATCTTTGCATGATCAATCACGTTACCAGTATATGGTTGCTCGTGATCATTCCATGACGAGCCACGTGAGCAGTGCATGATAGCCACGTGATGTGTGCATGTTCACGTGAGCAGATGCGATCAGCCACGTGATCAGTGCATGAGTGCCGTGATCAGTGTGATATGTCCCGTGACAGGTGTGTGATCAGCCACGTGAACAGTGCATGTTCAGCCACGTGATCAGTGCATGATAGCCACGTGATCAGTGCATGATCAGTTACGTGAGCAGTGTATGATCAGCCACGTGATCAGTGCATGGTCAGACGCGTGAACAGTGTATGATCAGCCACGTGATCAGTGCATGATATCCAAGTGATCAGTGCATGATCATCCGTGATCAGTGTATGATCAGCCACGTGAACAGTGCATGCTCAGTCACGTGATCAGGGCCTGTAATTGCGTGATTACTGTCTGCTCATCTGCTTGACAATTGCCAGCTGAGCTACGATTCTGCCTGTCATCTGCTTGACAATTGCCAGCTGTGCTGCATAATTCCTGCCTGCTCAGCTGCTTGATTATTGCCAGCTGAGCAGCATGATTCCTCACATGAGTTCCATGATTATTGCCTGCTGACTGTTTGATTCGTGTTCTCAGCTCTTTGTTTATTGCCTCCAGAGGCACATGATCAGTGTATGATAGCAAACATGATCAATGATCAGTCACATGATCAGCGCCATTAAGTCACGTGATCACTACATGATAGTCATGTGATCAGTCCATGCTCAGTCACGGTATCAGTGCATGATCAGCCACGTGATCAGTGCATGATCTGTCACAGATGATGTATGATCATCGTGATCAGTGCATGGGCAGTCATGTGATCAGTACATGATATAGCGTGATCAGTGCATGATCAGTCTCGTAATCAGTGCATGATAGCCATGATCGGTGCATGATCAGTCACCTGATCAGGCATGATCAGTCCGTGACCAGTACATGGTAGCTACATGATCATTGCATGATCAGCCAGTGATTCATGATAGCCGTGATCACTGCATGATCAGTCACGTGATCAGTGCATGATCAGTCATGTGACCAGTACAGGTAGCTGCGTGATCATGGCATGATCAGCCACGTGAGCAGTGCATGATAGCACGTGATCAGTGCATGATCAGACGTGATCAGTGCAATCAGTCACGCCATCAGTGCATGATCAGCCGTGATCAGTGCATGATCAGCCGTGATCAGTGCATGATCAGTACGTGATCAGTGCATGATCAGCAAGTGATCAGTGCATGATAGCCACGTGATCAGTGCATGATCAGCCATGATCAGTGCATGATCAGTTACGTGATCAGTGCATGATCAACCACGTGATCAGTACATGATCATGCATGATGTGCGTCAATTACGTGCTCAGTGCATGATCAGAGTGATCAGTGCATGATCGCTCGTGATCAGTGCATGATCAGCCACGTGATCAGTGCATGATGCCACGTGATCAGTGCATGATAACCACGTGATCAGTGCATGATCAGTCATGTGATCGTGTATGATCAGCCACGTGATCAGTGCATGATATCCACGTGATCAGTGCATGACAGCCGTGATCAGTGCATCAGCCACGGGATCAGTGCATGATCAGTCACGTGATCAGTGCATGATCAGCCGTGTCAGTGTGATGAGCCACGTGATCAGTGCATGATCAATTCGTGATCAGTGCATGATCAGTCATGACCATACGCATGGTTGCTACGTGATCGTTGCATGATCAGCCACGTGAACAGAGCATGATAGCACGTGGTCAGTGCATGATCAGTCACGTGATCAGTACATGATCAGTCACGTGAACAGTGCATGATCATTCGTGATGCATGATCAGTCACGTTACCAGTACATGGTTACTCGTGATCATTCCATGACGAGCCGTGAGCAGTGCATGATAGCCACGTGATGTGCATGTTACGTGAGCGAGTATGATCAGCCACGTGATCAGTGCATGAGTGCCACGTGATCAGTGCATGATATGTCACAGCATGGTGTGTGATCAGCCACGTGAACAGTGCATGTTCAGCCACGTGATCAGTGCATGATAGCCACGTGATCAGTGCATGATCATTCGTGAGCAGTGTATGATCAGCACGTGATCAGTGCATGGTCAGACGTGAACAGTGTATGATCAGCCACGTGATCAGTGCATGATATCCAAGTGATCAGTGCATGATCATCACGTGATCAGTGTATGATCAGCCACGTGAACAGTGCATGCTCAGTCACGTGATCAGGCCTGCTGAGCTGCGTGATTACTGTCATCATCTGCGAAATTGCCAGCTGAGCTGCACGATTCCTGTGTCATCTGTTGACAATGCCAGCTGTGCTGCGTAATTCTGCCTGCTCAGCTGCTTGATTATTGCCAGCTGAGCAGCGCATGTTCCTCACATGAGTTCATGATTATTGCTTGATTGTGCCTACTCAGCTCTTTGTTTATTGCCTCCAGAGGCACGTGATCAGTGTATGATAGCAAACATGTAGCGCGTGATCATCACATGATCAGCGCCATTAAGTCACGTGATCAGTGCATGATAGTCATGTGATCAGTCCATGCTCAGTCACGGTATCAGTGCATGATCAGCCACGTGATCAGTGCATGATCTGTCACAAGATAGTGTATGATCATCCACGTGATCAGTGCACTGGCAGTCATGTGATCAGTGCATGATATAGGCGTGATCAGTGCATGATCATCCAGTGATCAGTGCATGATGCACGTGATCAGTGCATGATCAGTCACCTGATGGTGTATGATCATTACGTGACCTGTACATGGTAGCTCATGATCATTGCATGATCAGCCACGTGAGTGAGTGCATGATCAGCCACGTGATCACTGCATGATCAGTCACGTGATCAGTGCATGATCAGTCATGTGACCAGTACATGGTAGCTACGTGATCATGGCATGATCAGCCACGTGATCAGTGCATGATAGCGTGATCAGTGCATGATCAGACCACGAGATCAGTGCATGATCAGTCACGTGATCAGTGCATGATCAGCACGTGATCAGTGCATGACCAGCCGTGATCAGTGCATGTCCAGCCAAGTGATCAGTGCATGAGTAGCCCGTGATCAGTGCGATCAGTCACGTGATCAGTGCATGATCAGTTATGTGATCAGTGCATGATCAGCCGTGATCAGTGCATGATCAGCCACGATCAGTGCATGATCAATTCGTGATCAGTGCATGATCAGTCAGTGACCAGTACATGATAGCTTCGTGATCACATGATCAGCCGATCAGTGCATGATAGCCACGTGATCAGTGCATGATAGCCACGTGATCAGTGCATGATCAGTCATGTGATCGTGTGTGATCAGCCACATGATCAGTGCATGATATCCCGTGATCAGTGCATGCGTACGTGATCAGTGCATGATAGCCACGTGATCAGTGCATGATCAGTCACGTGATACATGTGTGATCAGCCACGTGATCAGTGCATGATGAGCCACGTGATCAGTGCATGATCAATTCGTGATCAGTCAGATCATGTGATACATGGTTGCTACGTGATCGTTGCATGATCAGCCACGTGATCAGTGCATGATAGCCACGTGGTCAGTGCATGATCAGTCACGTGATCAGTGCATGATCAGTCGTGATCAGTGCATGATCATCCGTGTACAGTATATGGTTGCTACGTGATCATTCCGCAGCAGACCGTGAGCAGTGCATGATAGCCACGTGATGTGTGCATGAGTTCGTGAGCAGAGTGCATGATCAGCCACGTGATCAGTGCATGAGTGCCGTGATCAGTGCATGATATGTCACGTGACAGGTGTGTGATCAGCCGTGAACAGTGCATGTTCAGCCACGTGATCAGTGCATGATAGCCACGTGATCAGTGCATGATCAGTTACGTGATCAGTATGATCAGCCGTGATCAGTGCATGGTCAGACACGTGATCAGTGTATGATCAGCCACGTGATCAGTGCATGATATCCAAGTGATCAGTGCATGATCATCACGTGATCAGTGTATGATCAGCCACGTGAACAGTGCATGCTCAGTCACGTGATCTGGGCCTGCTGAGCTGTGATTACTGTCTGCTCATCTGCTTGACAATTGCCAGCTGAGCTGCACGATTCCTGCCTGTCATCTGCTTGACAATTGCCAGCTGTGCTGCGTAATTCCTGCCTGCTCAGCTGCTTGATTATTGCCAGCTGAGCAGCATGATTCCTCACACCTGAGTTCCATGATTATTGCCTGCTGACTGTTTGATTCGTGCCTACTCAGCTCTTTGTTTATTGCCTCCAGAGGCACATGATCAGTGTATGATAGCAAACATGATCAGCGCATGATCAGTCACATGATCAGCGCCATTAAGTCACGTGATCACTACATGATAGTCATGTGATCAGTCCATGCTCAGTCACGGATCAGTGCATGATCAGCCACGTGATCAGTGCATGATCTGTCACAAGATCAGTGTATGATCATCCACGTGATCAGTGCAGGCAGTCATGTGATCAGTGCATGATATAGGCGTGAACAGTGCATGATCAGTCTACGTGATCAGTGCATGATAGCCACGTGATCAGTGCATGATCAGTCACGTGATCAGGTGCATGATCAGTCACGTGACAGTACATGGTAGCTACATGATCATTGCATGATCAGCCACGTGAGCAGTGCATGATAGCCACGTGATCAGTGCGATCAGTCACGTGATCAGTGCATGATCAGTCCACGTGATCAGTGCATGATCAGTTACGTGATCAGTGCATGATCAGCCACGTGATCAGTGCATGATCAGCCATGATCAGTGCATGATCAGCGTGATCGGTGCATGATCATCCATGTGTGCATGGTAGCTCGTGATCAGTGCATGATCAGTACGTGATCAGTGCATGATATCCAGTAGTCAGTGCGCAGTATGCGTGATCAGTGCATGATCAGTCATGTGATCGTGTGTGATGCACATGATCAGTGCATGATAGCCACGTGATCAGTGCATGATCAGCCACGTGATCAGTGCATGAAGCCACGGGATCGGTGCATGATCAGTCACGTGACCAGTGCATGATCAGCCACGTGATCAGTGCATGATCAGCCACGTGATCAGTGCAGGATCAATTACGTGATCAGTGCATGATCAGTCCGTGACCAGTACATGGTCTTTCGTGATCGTGCATGATCAGCCACGTGAGCAGTGCATGATAGCCACGTGGTCAGTGCATGATCAGTCACGTGATCAGTACATGATCATCACGTGAACAGTGCATGATCATTCGTGATCAGTGCATGATCAGTCACGTTACCAGTATATGGTTGCTCGTGATCATTCCATGAGCCACGTGAGCAGTGCATGATAGCCACGTGATGTGTGCATGAGTTACGTGAGCAGAGTATGATCAGCCACGTGATCAGTGCATGAGTGCCACGTGATCAGTGCATGATATGTCACGTGACAGGTGTGTGATCAGCCACGTGATCAGTGCATGATCAGCCACGTGATCAGTGCATGATACGTGATCAGTGCATGGTCAGAACTGCGTGGCAGTGTTGATCAGCCACGTGATCAGTGCATGATATCCAAGTGATCAGTGCATGATCATCACGTGATCAGTGTATGATCAGCCACGTGAACAGTGCATGCTCAGTCACGTGATCTGGGCCTGCTGAGCTGCGTGATTACTGTCTGCTCATCTGCTTGACAATTGCCAGCTGAGCTGCACGATTCCTGCCTGTCATCTGCTTGACAATTGCCAGCTGTGCTGCGTAATTCCTGCCTGCTCAGCTGCTTGATTATTGCCAGCTGAGCAGCATGATTCCTCACACCTGAGTTCCATGATTATTGCCTGCTGACTGTTTGATTCGTGCCTACTCAGCTCTTTGTTTATTGCCTCCAGAGGCACATGATCAGTGTATGATAGCAAACATGATCAGCGCATGATCAGTCACATGATCAGCGCCATTAAGTCACGTGATCACTGCATGATAGTCATGTGATCAGTCCATGCTCAGTCACGGTATCAGTGCATGATCAGCCACGTGATCAGTGCATGATCTGTCACAAGATTAGTGCATGATCATCCACGTGATCAGTGCACGGGCAGTCATGTGATCAGTGCATGATATAGGCGTGAACAGTGCATGATCAGTCGCGTGATCAGTGCATGATAGCCACGTGATCAGTGCATGATCAGTCACCTGATGAGTGCATGATCATTCACGTGACCAGTACATGGTAGCTGCGTGATCATTGCATGATCAGCCACGTGAGTAGTGCATGATAGCCACGTGATCAGTGCATGATCAGTCACGTGATCAGTGCATGATCAGTCATGTGACCAGTGCATGGTAGCTGCGTGATCATGCATGATCAGCCACGTGATCAGTGCATGATAACCCGCGTGATCAGTGCATGATCAACCACGTGATCAGTGCATGATCAGTCCACGTGATCAGTGCATGATCAGCCACGTGATCAGTGCATGATCAGCCACGTGATCAGTGCATGATAGTCGCGTGATCAGTGCATGATCAGTCACGTGATCAGTGCATGATCAGTTACGTGATCAGTGTATGGTCAGCCACGTGATCAGTGCATGATCAGCCACGTGATCAGTGCATGATCAGTCGTGATCAGTGCATGATCAGTCACGTGACCAGTACATGGTAGCTCGTGATCATTGCCTGATCAGCCACGTGATCAGTGCATGATCAGCCGCGTGATCAGTGCATGATAGCCACGTGATCAGTGCATGATCAGTCGTGATAAGTGCATGATCAGCCACGTGATCAGTGCATGATAGCCACGTGATCAGTGCATGATCAGCCACGTGATCAGTGCATGAGAGCCACGATCAGTGCATGATCAGTCACGTGATACATGTGTGATCAGCCACGTGATCAGTGCATGATGAGCCACGTGATCAGTGCAGGATCAATTACGTGATCAGTGCATGATCAGTCACGTGACCAGTACATGGTTGCTACGTGATCGTTGCATGATCAGCCACGTGAGCAGAGCATGATAGCCACGTGGTCAGTGCATGATCATCACGTGATCAGTACATGATCAGTCACGTGCACAGTGCATGATCAGTCACGTGATCGCATGATCAGTCACGTTACCAGTGTATGGTAGCTACGTGATCAGTGCATGCGAGCCACGTGATCAGTGCATGATAGCCACGTGATGTGTGCATGAGTTCGTGAGCAGAGTATGATCAGCCACGTGATCAGTGCATGAGTGCCGTGATCAGTGCATGATCAGTCACGTGACAGGTGTGTGATCAGCCGTGATCAGTGCATGATCAGCCACGTGATCAGTGCATGATAGCCACGTGATCGGTGCATGATCAGTCGCGTGAGCAGTGTATGATCAGCGTGATCAGTGCATGGTCAGACCCGTGAACAGTGTATGATCAGCCACGTGATCAGTGCATGATATCCAAGTGATCAGTGCATGATCATCGCGTGATCAGTGTATGATCAGCCACGTGAACAGTGCATGCTCAGTCACGTGATCTGGGCCTGCTGAGCTGCGTGATTACTGTCTGCTCATCTGCTTGACAATTGCCAGCTGAGCTGCACGATTCCTGCCTGTCATCTGCTTGACAATTGCCAGCTGTGCTGCGTAATTCCTGCCTGCTCAGCTGCTTGATTATTGCCAGCTGAGCAGCATGATTCCTCACACCTGAGTTCCATGATTATTGCCTGCTGACTGTTTGATTCGTGCCTACTCAGCTCTTTGTTTATTGCCTCCAGAGGCACATGATCAGTGTATGATAGCAAACATGATCAGCGCATGATCAGTCACATGATCAGCGCCATTAAGTCACGTGATCACTGCATGATAGTCATGTGATCGGTCCATGCTCAGTCACGGTATCAGTGCATGATCAGCCACGTGATCAGTGCATGATCTGTCACAAGATTAGTGTATGATCATCCACGTGATCAGTGCACGGGCAGTCATGTGATCAGTGCATGATATAGCGTGAACAGTGCATGATCAGTCTCGTGATCAGTGCATGATAGCCACGTGATCAGTGCATGATCATCACCTGATGGGTGTATGATCATTCACGTGACCTGTACATGGTAGCTACATGATCATTGCATGATCAGCCACGTGAGTAGTGCATGATAGCCACGTGATCACTGCATGATCAGTCCGTGATCAGTGCATGATCAGTCATGTGACCAGTACATGGTAGCTCGTGATCATGGCATGATCAGCCACGTGAGCAGTGCATGATAGCCACGTGATCAGTGCATGATCAGACACGAGATCAGTGCATGATCAGTCACGTGATCAGTGCATGATCAGCCACGTGATCAGTGCATGACCAGCACGTGATCAGTGTATGTCCAGCCAAGTGATCAGTGCATGATAGCCACGTGATCAGTGCATGATCAGTCACGTGATCAGTGCATGACAGTTGCTCGTGATCAGTGCATGATCAGACGTGATCAGTGCATGATAGCCACATGATCAGTGCTGCATGATCAGTCACGTGATCAGTGCATGATCAGCCACGTGATCAGTGCGTCAATGATGTGATCGTGCATGATCAGTCCGTAGCTTGAGTACATGGTAGCTCGTGATCATTGCCTGATGAGCCACGTGATCAGTGCATGATCAGCGTGATCAGTGCATGATAGCTACGTGATCAGTGCATGATCATCAGACATGCGTGTGATCAGCCGTGATCAGTGCATGATATCCGCGTGATCAGTGCATGACGATGATCAGTGCGCATGATCAGCCACGTGATCAGTGCGATCAGTCGTGATCATGTGTGATCAGCCGTGATCAGTGCATGATAGCCACGTGATCAGTGCAGGATCAATTCGTGATCAGTGCATGATCAGCCGCGTGATCAGTGCATGATCAGTCACGTGATCAGTGCATGATCAGCCACGTGATCAGACGATAGCCACGTGATCAGTGCATGATCAGTGCGTGATCAGTGCATGATCAGTCACGTGATCAGTGCATGATCAGTCGTGATCAGTGCATGATCAGCCACGTGATCAGTGTGCTGGTAGCTCACGTGATCAGTGCATGAGCCACGTGATCAGTGCATGATAGCCACGTGATCAGTGCATGATCAGTCACGTGATCAGTGTGTGATCAGCCGTGATCAGTGCATGATGAGCCACGTGATCAGTGCAGGATCAATTACGTGATCAGTGCATGATCAGTCACGTGACCAGTACATGGTTGCTCGTGATCATTGCATGATCAGCCATGAGCAGAGCATGATAGCCACGTGGTCAGTGCATGATCAGTCACGTGATCAGTACATGATCAGTCACGTGAACAGTGCATGATCATTCGTGATCTGTGCATGATCAGTCACGTTACCAGTATATGGTGCTACGTGATCATTCCATGACGACCACGTGAGCAGTGCATGATAGCCGCGTGATGTGTGCATGAGTTACGCGTGAGCAGAGTATGATCAGCCACGTGATCAGTGCATGAGTGCCGCGTGATCAGTGCATGATATGTCACGTGACAGGTGTGTGATCAGCCACGTGAACAGTGCATGTTCAGCCACGTAATCAGTGCATGATAGCCAGTACGTGATCAGTGCATGATCAGTTACGTGAGCAGTGTATGATCAGCCGCGTGATCAGTGCATGGTCGGACGCGTGAACAGTGTATGATCAGCCACGTGATCGGTGCATGATATCCAAGTGATCAGTGCATGATCATCGCGTGATCAGTGTATGATCAGCCACGTGAACAGTGCATGCTCAGTCACGTGATCTGGGCCTGCTGAGCTGCGTGATTACTGTCTGCTCATCTGCTTGACAATTGCCAGCTGAGCTGCACGATTCCTGCCTGTCATCTGTGACAATTGCCAGCTGTGCTGCGTAATTCCCTGCCTGCTCAGCTGCTTGATATTGCCAGCTGAGCAGCATGATTCCTCACCTGAGTTCCATGATTATTGCCTGCTGACTGTTTGATTCGTGCCTACTCAGCTCTTTGTTTATTGCCTCCAGAGGCACATGATCAGTGTATGATAGCAAACATGATCAGCGCATGATCAGTCACATGATCAGCGCCATTAAGTCACGTGATCACTACATGATAGTCATGTGATCAGTCCATGCTCAGTCACGGTATCAGTGCATGATCAGCCACGTGATCAGTGCATGATCTGTCACATGATTAGTGTATGATCATCCACGTGATCAGTGCATGGGCAGTCATGTGATCAGTGCATGATATAGACGTGATCAGTGCATGATCAGCGTGATCAGTGCATGATAGCCACGTGATCAGTGCATGATCAGTCACCTGATGGGTGTATGATCATTCACGTGACCTGTACATGGCTTCATGATCATTGCATGATCAGCCACGTGAGTAGTGCATGATACCCAGTGATCACTGCATGATCAGTCCGTGATCAGTGCATGATCAGTGCCATGTGACCAGTACATGGTAGTGCGTGATCAGTGCATGATCAGCCACGTGATCAGTGCATGATAGCCACGTGATCAGTGCATGATCAACGCGTGATCAGTGCGTGATCAGCCACGTGTGATCAGTGCATGATCAGCCACGTGATCAGTGCATGATCCAGTAGTGATCATGCATGATAGCCGCGTGATCAGTGCATGATGCGTGATCAGTGCATGATAGTCACGTGATCAGTGCATGATCAGTTACGTGATCAGTGCATGATCAGCCACGTGATCAGTGCATGATCAGCCACGTGATCAGTGCAGGATCAGTCGCGTGATCAGTGCATGATCAGTCACGTGACCAGTGCATGATAGCTACGTGATCGCTGCCTGATCAGCCACGTGATCAGTGCATGATAGCCGTGATCAGTGCATGATCAGCGTGATCAGTACATGATCAGTCATGTGATCCGTGTGGATCAGCCACGTGATCAGTGCATGATAGCCACGTGATCAGTGCATGATCAGCCACGTGATCAGTGCATGAAGCCACGTGATCAGTGCATGATCAGTCACGTGATCATGTGTGATCAGCCACGTGATCAGTGCATGATGACGTGATCAGTGCATGATCCATCGTGATCAGTGCATGATCAGTCACGTGACAGTGCACATGGTTGCTCGTGATCAGTGCATGATCAGCCGTGACCAGTGCATGATAGCCACGTGATCAGTGCATGATCAGTCACGTGATCAGTGCATGATCAGCCACGTGATCAGTGCATGATCATTTGCGTGATCTTGATCAGTCCGTTACCAGTATATGGTTTCGTGATCGTTCTGATGACCTGCGACCCGTGAGCAGTGCATGATAGCCACGTGATGTGTGTGCATGAGTTACGTGATCAGTATGATCAGCCACGTGATCAGTGCATGATAGCCACGTGATCAGTGCATGATAGTCACGTGACAGTGTATGATCAGCCACGTGATCAGTGCATGGTCAGACACGTGAACAGTGTATGATCAGCCACGTGATCAGTGCATGATAGCCAAGTGATCAGTGCATGATCATCACGTGATCAGTGTCATGATCAGCCACGTGAACAGTGCATGCTCAGTCACGTGATCAGGGCCTGCTGAGCTGCGTGATTACTGTCTGCTCATCTGCTTGACATTGCCAGCTGAGCTGCACGATTCCTGCCTGTCATCTGCTTGACAATTGCCAGCTGTGCTGCGTAATTCCTGCCTGCTCAGCTGCTTGATTAGTGCCAGCTGAGCAGCATGATTCCTCACAGCTGAGTTCCATGATTATTGCCTGCTGACTGTTTGATTCGTGCCTACTCAGCTCTTTGTTTATTGCCTCAAGAGGCACATGATCAGTGTATGATAGCAAACATGATCAGCGCATGATCAGTCACATGATCAGCGCCATTAAGTCACGTGATCACTACATGATAGTCATGTGATCAGTCCATGCTCAGTCACGTGATCAGTGCATGATCAGCCACGTGATCAGTGCATGATCTGTCACATGATTAGTGTATGATCATCCACGTGATCAGTGCATGGGCAGACATGTGATCAGTGCATGATATAGGCGTGATCAGTGCATGATCAGTCACGTGATCAGTGCATGATAGCCACGTGATCAGTGCATGATCAGTCACCTGATGGGTGTATGATCATTCACGTGACCAGTACATGGTAGCTACGTGATCATTGCATGATCAGCCACGTGAGTAGTGCATGATAGCCACGTGATCACTGCATGATCAGTCGCGTGATCAGTGCATGATCAGTCATGTGACCAGTACATGGTAGCTGCGTGATCATGCATGATCAGCCACGTGAGCAGTGCATGATAGCCACGTGATCAGTGCATGATCAGTCACGTGATCAGTGCATGATCAGTCACGTGATCAGTGCATGATCAATGTGATCAGTGCATGATCAGCCACGTGATCAGTGCATGATCAGCCACGTGATCAGTGCATGATCAGCACGTGATCAGTGCATGATCAGCCACGTGATCAGTGCATGATAGCCACGTGATCAGTGCATGATCAGCACGTGATCAGTGCATGATCAGTCGCGTGATCAGTGCATGATCAGCCACGTGATCAGTGCATGATCAGCCACGTGATCAGTGCATGATCAGCCACGTGATCAGTGCATGATCAGTCACGTGATCAGTGCATGTGAGCCACGTGATCAGTGCATGATCAGCCACGTGATCAGTGCATGATAGCCACGTGATCAGTGCATGATCAGCGTGATCAGTGCATGATCAGTCACGTGATCAGTGTATGATCAGCCACGTGATCAGTGCATGATATCCACGTGATCAGTGCATGATCAGTCACGTGATCAGTGCATGATCAGCCACGTGATCAGTGCATGATCAGTCACGTGATCAGTGTGATCAGGCACGTGATCAGTGCATGATGAGCTGCGTGATCAGTGCATGATCAGTTACGTGATCAGTGCATGATCAGTCACGTGACCATACATGGTTGCTACGTGATCAGTTGCATGATCAGCCACGTGATCAGTGCATGATAGCCACGTGATCAGTGCATGATCAGTCACGTGATCAGTGTATGATGGCCATGATCAGTGCATGATCAGTCACGTGATCAGTGCATGATCAGTCACGTGATCAGTGCATGATTGCTCGTGATCAGTGCATGACAGCCGCGTGATCAGTGCATGATAGCCACGTGATCAGTGCATGATCAGTCACATGATCAGTATGATCAGCCACGTGATCAGTGCATGATCAGCCACGTGATCAGTGCATGATCAATTACGTGATCAGTGCATGATCAGTCACGTGACCAGTACATGGTTGCTACGTGATCGTTGCATGATCAGCCACGTGATCAGTGCATGATAGCCACGTGATCAGTGCATGATCAGTCACGTGATCAGTGCATGATCAGTCACGTGATCAGTGCATGATCATTCACGTGATCAGTGCATGATCAGTCACGTGACCAGTATATGGTTGCTACGTGATCATTCCATGACAGCCACGTGAGCAGTGCATGATAGCCGCGTGATGTGTGCATGAGTTACGTGAGCAGAGTATGATCAGCCACGTGATCAGTGCATGAGTGCCACGTGATCAGTGCATGATATGTCGCGTGACAGGTGTGTGATCAGCCACGTGAACAGTGCATGTTCAGCCACGTGATCAGTGCATGATAGCCACGTGATCAGTGCATGATCAGTTACGTGAGCAGTGTATGATCAGCCACGTGATCAGTGCATGGTCAGACACGTGAACAGTGTATGATCAGCCACGTGATCAGTGCATGATATCCAAGTGATCAGTGCATGATCATCGCGTGATCAGTGTATGATCAGCCACGTGAACAGTGCATGCTCAGTCACGTGATCTGGGCCTGCTGAGCTGCGTGATTACTGTCTGCTCATCTGCTTGACAATTGCCAGCTGAGCTGCACGATTCCTGCCTGTCATCTGCTTGACAATTGCCAGCTGTGCTGCGTAATTCCTGCCTGCTCAGCTGCTTGATTATTGCCAGCTGAGCAGCATGATTCCTCACACCTGAGTTCCATGATTATTGCCTGCTGACTGTTTGATTCGTGCCTACTCAGCTCTTTGTTTATTGCCTCCAGAGGCACATGATCAGTGTATGATAGCAAACATGATCAGCGCATGATCAGTCACATGATCAGCGCCATTAAGTCACGTGATCACTACATGATAGTCATGTGATCAGTCCATGCTCAGTCACGGTATCGGTGCATGATCAGCCACGTGATCAGTGCATGATCTGTCACATGATTAGTGTATGATCATCCACGTGATCAGTGCATGGGCAGTCATGTGATCAGTGCATGATATAGGCGTGAACAGTGCATGATCAGTCTCGTGATCAGTGCATGATAGCCACGTGATCAGTGCATGATCAGTCACCTGATGAGTGTATGATCATTCACGTGACCTGTACATGGTAACTACATGATCATTGCATGATCAACCACGTGAGTAGTGCATGATAGCCACGTGATCAGTGCATGATCGATCACGTGATCAGTGCATGATCAGCCACGTGATCAGTGCATGGTAGCTGCGTGATCATGGCATGATCAGCCACGTGAGCAGTGCATGATAGCCACGTGATCAGTGCATGATCAGCACGTGATCAGTGCATGATCAGTCACGTGATCAGTACATGATCAGCACGTGATCAGTGCATGATCAGTCACGTGATCAGTGCATGATCAGCCACGTGATCAGTGCATGATCAGGCACGTGATCAGTGCATGTCCAGCCACGTGATCAGTGCATGATAGCCACGTGATCAGTGCATGATCAGTCACGTGATCAGTGCATGATCAGTTACGTGATCAGTGCATGATCAGCCACGTGATCAGTGCATGATCAGCCACGTGATCAGTGCATGATCAATTACGTGATCAGTGCATGATCAGTCACGTGACCAGTACATGGTAGCTACGTGATCATTGCATGATCAGCCACGTGATCAGTGCATGATAGCCACGTGATCAGTGCATGATAGCCACGTGATCAGTGCATGATCAGTCATGTGATACGTGATCAGCCACGTGATCAGTGCATGATATCCACGTGATCAGTGCATGATCAGCCACGTGATCAGTGCATGAGCCACGTGATCAGTGCATGATCAGTCACGTGATCAGTGTGATCAGCCACGTGATCAGTGCATGATGAGCCACGTGATCAGTGCATGATCAATTACGTGATCAGTGCATGATCAGTCACGTGACCAGTACATGGTTGCTACGTGATCGTTGCATGATCAGCCACGTGAGCAGTGCATGATAGCCACGTGATCAGTGCATGATCAGTCACGTGATCAGTGCATGATCAGTCACGTGAACAGTGCATGATCATTTACGTGATCTTGCATGATCAGTCACGTGACCAGTATATGGTTGCTACGTGATCATTCCATGACAGCCACGTGAGCAGTGCATGATAGCCACGTGATGTGTGCATGAGTTACGTGAGCAGAGTATGATCAGCCACGTGATCAGTGCATGAGTGCCACGTGATCAGTGCATGATATGTCACGTGACAGGTGTGTGATCAGCCACGTGAACAGTGCATGTTCAGCCACGTGATCAGTGCATGATAGCCACGTGATCAGTGCATGATCAGTTACGTGACAGTGTATGATCAGCCACGTGATCAGTGCATGGTCAGACACGTGAACAGTGTATGATCAGCCACGTGATCAGTGCATGATATCCAAGTGATCAGTGCATGATCATCACGTGATCAGTGTATGATCAGCCACGTGAACAGTGCATGCTCAGTCACGTGATCAGGGCCTGCTGAGCTGCGTGATTACTGTCTGCTCATCTGCTTGACAATTGCCAGCTGAGCTGCACGATTCCTGCCTGTCATCTGCTTGACAATTGCCAGCTGTGCTGCGTAATTCCTGCCTGCTCAGCTGCTTGATTATTGCCAGCTGAGCAGCATGATTCCTCACAGCTGAGTTCCATGATTATTGCCTGCTGACTGTTTGATTCGTGCCTACTCAGCTCTTTGTTTATTGCCTCCAGAGGCACATGATCAGTGTATGATAGCAAACATGATCAGCGCATGATCAGTCACATGATCAGCGCCATTAAGTCACGTGATCACTACATGATAGTCATGTGATCAGTCCATGCTCAGTCACGGTATCAGTGCATGATCAGCCACGTGATCAGTGCATGATCTGTCACATGATTAGTGTGATCATCCACGTGATCAGTGCATGGCAGTCATGTGATCAGTGCATGATATAGACGTGATCAGTGCATGATCAGTCACGTGATCAGTGCATGATAGCCACGTGATCAGTGCATGATCAGTCACCTGATGGGTGTATGATCATTCACGTGACCTGTACATGGTAGCTACATGATCATTGCATGATCAGCCACGTGAGTAGTGCATGATAGCCACGTGATCAGTGCATGATCAGTCACGTGATCAGTGCATGATCAGTCATGTGATCAGTACATGGTAGCTGCGTGATCATGGCATGATCAGCCACGTGAGCAGTGCATGATAGCCACGTGATCAGTGCATGATCAGCCACGTGATCAGTGCATGATCAGTCACGTGATCAGTGCATGATCAGCCACGTGATCAGTGCATGATCAGGCACGTGATCAGTGTATGATCAGCCACGTGATCAGTGCATGATAGCCACGTGATCAGTGCATGATCAGTCACGTGATCAGTGCATGATCAGTTACGTGATCAGTGCATGATCAGCCACGTGATCAGTGCATGATCAGCCACGCGATCAGTGCATGATCAATTCGTGATCAGTGCATGATCAGTCCGTGACCAGTACATGGTGCTACGTGATCAGTGCATGATCAGCCACGTGATCAGTGCATGATAGCCACGTGATCAGTGCATGATAGCCACGTGATCAGTGCATGATAGCCACGTGATCAGTGCATGATCAGTGTGATCGTGTGTGATCAGCCACGTGATCAGTGCATGATATCCACGTGATCAGTGCATGACAGCCACGTGATCAGTGCATGATAGCCACGTGATCAGTGCATGATCAGTCACGTGATCATGTGTGATCAGCCACGTGATCAGTGCATGATGAGCCACGTGATCAGTGCATGATCAATTACGTGATCAGTGCATGATCAGTCACGTGACCAGTACATGGTTGCTACGTGATCGTTGCATGATCAGCCACGTGAGCAGTGCATGATAGCCACGTGATCAGTGCATGATCAGTCACGTGATCAGTACATGATCAGTCACGTGAACAGTGCATGATCATTTGCGTGATCTTTGCATGATCAGTCACGTGACCAGTATATGGTTGCTACGTGATCATTCCATGACGAGCCACGTGAGCGGTGCATGATAGCCACGTGATGTGTGCATGAGTTACGTGAGCAGAGTATGATCAGCCACGTGATCAGTGCATGAGTGCCACGTGATCAGTGCATGATATGTCGCGTGACAGGTGTGTGATCAGCCACGTGAACAGTGCATGTTCAGCCACGTGATCAGTGCATGATAGCCACGTGATCAGTGCATGATCAGTTACGTGAGCAGTGTGATCAGCCACGTGATCAGTGCATGGTCAGACACGTGAACAGTGTATGATCAGCCACGTGATCAGTGCATGATATCCAAGTGATCAGTGCATGATCATCACGTGATCAGTGTATGATCAGCCACGTGAACAGTGCATGCTCAGTCACGTGATCTGGGCCTGCTGAGCTGCGTGATTACTGTCTGCTCATCTGCTTGACAATTGCCAGCTGAGCTGCACGATTCCTGCCTGTCATCTGCTTGACAATTGCCAGCTGTGCTGCGTAATTCCTGCCTGCTCAGCTGCTTGATTATTGCCAGCTGAGCAGCATGATTCCTCACACCTGAGTTCCATGATTATTGCCTGCTGACTGTTTGATTCGTGCCTACTCAGCTCTTTGTTTATTGCCTCCAGAGGCACATGATCAGTGTATGATAGCAAACATGATCAGCGCATGATCAGTCACATGATCAGCGCCATTAAGTCACGTGATCACTACATGATAGTCATGTGATCAGTCCATGCTCAGTCACGGTATCAGTGCATGATCAGCCACGTGATCAGTGCATGATCTGTCACAAGATTAGTGTATGATCATCCACGTGATCAGTGCATGGGCAGTCATGTGATCAGTGCATGATATAGGCGTGAACAGTGCATGATCAGTCTCGTGATCAGTGCATGATAGCCACGTGATCAGTGCATGATCAGTCACCTGATGGGTGTATGATCATTCACGTGACCTGTACATGGTAGCTACATGATCATTGCATGATCAGCCACGTGAGTAGTGCATGATAGCCACGTGATCATGCATGATCAGTCACGTGATCAGTGCATGATCAGTCATGTGACCAGTACATGGTAGCTGCGTGATCATGGCATGATCAGCCACGTGATCAGTGCATGATAGCCACGTGATCAGTGCATGATCAGACCACGTGATCAGTGCATGATCAGTCACGTGATCAGTGCATGATCAGCCACGTGATCAGTGCATGATCAGGCACGTGATCAGTGTATGTCAGCCACGTGATCAGTGCATGATAGCCACGTGATCAGTGCATGATCAGTCACGTGATCAGTGCATGATCAGTTACGTGATCAGTGCATGATCAGCCACGTGATCAGTGCATGATCAGCCACGTGATCAGTGCATGATCAATACGTGATCAGTGCATGATCAGTCACGTGACCAGTACATGATAGCTACGTGATGCATGATCAGCCACGTGATCAGTGCATGATAGCCACGTGATCAGTGCATGATAGCCACGTGATCAGTGCATGATCAGTCACGTGATACGTGTGTGATCAGCCACGTGATCAGTGCATGATATCCACGTGATCAGTGCATGACAGCCACGTGATCAGTGCATGATAGCCACGTGATCAGTGCATGATCAGTCACGTGATCATGTGTGATCAGCCACGTGATCAGTGCATGATGAGCCCCGTGATCAGTGCATGATCAATTACGTGATCAGTGCATGATCAGTCACGTGACCAGTACATGGTTGCTACGTGATGGTTGCATGATCAGCCACGTGAGCAGAGCATGATAGCCACGTGATCAGTGCATGATCAGTCGCGTGATCAGTACATGATCAGTCACGTGAACAGTGCATGATCATTCGTGATCAGTGCATGATCAGTCACGTGACCAGTATATGGTTGCCACGTGATCATTCCATGACGAACCACGTGAGCAGTGCATGATAGCCACGTGATGTGTGCATGAGTTACGTGAGCAGAGTATGATCAGCCACGTGATCAGTGCATGAGTGCCACGTGATCAGTGCATGATATGTCACGTGACAGGTGTGTGATCAGCCACGTGAACAGTGCATGTTCAGCCACGTGATCAGTGCATGATAGCCACGTGATCAGTGCATGATCAGTTACGTGAGCAGTGTATGATCAGCCACGTGATCAGTGCATGGTCAGACACGTGAACAGTGTATGATCAGCCACGTGATCAGTGCATGATATCCAAGTGATCAGTGCATGATCATCACGTGATCAGTGTATGATCAGCCACGTGAACAGTGCATGCTCAGTCACGTGATCAGGGCCTGCTGAGCTGCGTGATTACTGTCTGCTCATCTGCTTGACAATTGCCAGCTGAGCTGCACGATTCCTGCCTGTCATCTGCTTGACAATTGCCAGCTGTGCTGCGTAATTCCTGCCTGCTCAGCTGCTTGATTATTGCCAGCTGAGCAGCATGATTCCTCACACCTGAGTTCCATGATTATTGCCTGCTGACTGTTTGATTCGTGCCTACTCAGCTCTTTGTTTATTGCCTCCAGAGGCACATGATCAGTGTATGATAGCAAACATGATCAGTGCATGATCAGTCACATGATCAGCGCCATTAAGTCACGTGATCACTACATGATAGTCATGTGATCAGTCCATGCTCAGTCACGGTATCAGTGCATGATCAGCCACGTGATCAGTGCATGATCTGTCACGTGATTAGTGTATGATCATCCACGTGATCAGTGCATGGGCAGTCATGTGATCAGTGCATGATATAGGCGTGATCAGTGCATGATCAGTCACGTGATCAGTGCATGATAGCCGCGTGATCGGTGCATGATCAGTCACCTGATGGGTGTATGATCATTCACGTGACCTGTATGGTAGCTACATGATCATTGCATGATCAGCCACGTGATAGTGCATGATAGCCACGTGATCAGTGCATGATCAGTCACGTGATCAGTGCATGATCAGTCATGTGACCAGTACATGGTAGCTGCGTGATCATGGCATGATCAGCCACGTGATCAGTGCATGATAGCCACGTGATCAGTGCATGATCAGCCACGTGATCAGTGCATGATCAGTCATGTGATCAGTGCATGATCAGCCACGTGATCAGTGCATGATCAGCCACGTGATCAGTGCATGATCAGTCACGTGATCAGTGCATGATCAGTTCGTGATCAGTACATGGTAGCTACGTGATCAGTGCATGATCAGCCACGTGATCAGTGCATGATAGCCACGTGATCAGTGCATGATAGCCACGTGATCAGTGCATGATCAGTCACGTGATCAGTGTGTGATCAGCCACGTGATCAGTGCATGATATCCACGTGATCAGTGCATGACAGCCACGTGATCAGTGCATGAGAGCCACGTGATCAGTGCATGATCAGTCACGTGACATGTGTGATCAGCCACGTGATCAGTGCATGATGAGCCACGTGATCAGTGCAGGATCAATTACGTGATCAGTGCATGATCAGTCACGTGACCAGTACATGGTTGCTCGTGATCGTTGCATGATCAGCCACGTGAGCAGAGCATGATAGCCACGTGATCAGTGCATGATCAGTCACGTGATCAGTACATGATCAGTCACGTGAACAGTGCATGATCATTTACGTGATCAGTGCATGATCAGTCACGTTACCAGTATATGGTTGCTCGTGATCATTCCATGACGAGCCACGTGAGCAGTGCATGATAGCCACGTGATGTGTGCATGAGTTACGTGAGCAGAGTATGATCAGCCACGTGATCAGTGCATGAGTGCCACGTGATCAGTGCATGATATGTCACGTGACAGGTGTGTGATCAGCCACGTGAACAGTGCATGTTCAGCCACGTGATCAGTGCATGATAGCCACGTGATCAGTGCATGATCAGTTACGTGAGCAGTGTATGATCAGCCACGTGATCAGTGCATGGTCAGACACGTGAACAGTGTATGATCAGCCACGTGATCAGTGCATGATATCCAAGTGATCAGTGCATGATCATCACGTGATCAGTGTATGATCAGCCACGTGAACAGTGCATGCTCAGTCACGTGATCTGGGCCTGCTGAGCTGCGTGATTACTGTCTGCTCATCTGCTTGACAATTGCCAGCTGAGCTGCACGATTCCTGCCTGTCATCTGCTTGACAATTGCCAGCTGTGCTGCGTAATTCCTGCCTGCTCAGCTGCTTGATTATTGCCAGCTGAGCAGCATGATTCCTCACACCTGAGTTCCATGATTATTGCCTGCTGACTGTTTGATTCGTGCCTACTCAGCTCTTTGTTTATTGCCTCCAGAGGCACATGATCAGTGTATGATAGCAAACATGATCAGCGCATGATCAGTCACATGATCAGCGCCATTAAGTCACGTGATCACTACATGATAGTCATGTGATCAGTCCATGCTCAGTCACGGTATCAGTGCATGATCAGCCACGTGATCAGTGCATGATCTGTCACATGATTAGTGTATGATCATCCGCGTGATCAGTGCATGGGCAGTCATGTGATCAGTGCATGATATAGGCGTGATCAGTGCATGATCAGTCTCGTGATCAGTGCATGATAGCCACGTGATCAGTGCATGATCAGTCACCTGATGGGTGTATGATCATTCACGTGACCTGTACATAGTAGCTACATGATCATTGCATGATCAGCCACGTGAGTAGTGCATGATAGCCACGTGATCACTGCATGATCAGTCACGTGATCAGTGCATGATCAGTCATGTGACCAGTACATGGTAGCTGCGTGATCATGGCATGATCAGCCACGTGAGCAGTGCATGATAGCCACGTGATCAGTGCATGATCAGTCACGTGATCAGTGCATGATCAGTCACGTGATCAGTGCATGATCAGCCACGTGATCAGTGCATGATCAGGCACGTGATCAGTGTATGATCAGCCACGTGATCAGTGCATGATAGCCACGTGATCAGTGCATGATCAGTCACGTGATCAGTGCATGATCAGTCGTGATCAGTGCATGATCAGCCACGTGATCAGTGCATGATCAGCCACGTGATCAGTGCATGATCAATTACGTGATCAGTGCATGATCAGTCACGTGACCAGTACATGATAGCTACGTGATCATTGCATGATCAGCCACGTGATCAGTGCATGATAGCCACGTGATCAGTGCATGATAGCCACGTGATCAGTGCATGATCAGTCATGTGATCGTGTGTGATCAGCCACGTGATCAGTGCATGACAGCCACGTGATCAGTGCATGATAGCCACGTGATCAGTGCATGATCAGTCACGTGATCATGTGTGATCAGCCACGTGATCAGTGCATGATCAGCCACGTGATCAGTGCATGATCAGTCACGTGATCAGTGCATGATCAGTCACGTGATCAGTGCATGGTTGCTACGTGATCAGTGCATGATCAGTTACGTGATCAGTGCATGATAGCCACGTGATCAGTGCATGATCAGTCACGTGATCAGTGCATGATCAGCCACGTGATCAGTGCATGATCATTCCGTGATCAGTGCATGATCAGTCACGTGACCAGTATATGGTTGCTACGTGATCATTGCATGAGCCACGTGAGCAGTGCATGATAGCCACGTGATCAGTGCATGAGTTACGTGATCAGTGTATGATCAGCCACGTGATCAGTGCATGAGTGCCACGTGATCAGTGCATGATAGTCACGTGATCAGTGTGTGATCAGCCACGTGATCAGTGCATGATCAGCCACGTGATCAGTGCATGATAGCCACGTGATCAGTGCATGATCAGTCACGTGATCAGTGCATGATCAGTCACGTGATCAGTGCATGATCAGCCACGTGATCAGTGCATGATCAGCACGTGATCAGTGCATGATCAGCCACGTGATCAGTGCATGATAGCCACGTGATCAGTGCATGATCAGTCACGTGATCAGTGCATGATCAGTCACGTGATCAGTGCATGATCAGCCACGTGATCAGTGCATGATCAGCCACGTGATCAGTGCATGATCAGTCGTGATCAGTGCATGATCAGTCACGTGACCAGTGCATGGTAGCTACGTGATCAGTGCATGATCAGCCACGTGATCAGTGCATGATAGCCACGTGATCAGTGCATGATAGCCACGTGATCAGTGCATGATCAGTCACGTGATCGTGTGTGATCAGCCACGTGATCAGTGCATGATATCCACGTGATCAGTGCATGACAGCCACGTGATCAGTGCATGAGAGCCACGTGATCAGTGCATGATCAGTCACGTGATCATGTGTGATCAGCCACGTGATCAGTGCATGATCAATTACGTGATCAGTGCATGATCAGTCACGTGACCAGTACATGGTTGCTCGTGATCGTTGCATGATCAGCCACGTGAGCAGTGCATGATAGCCACGTGATCAGTGCATGATCAGTCACGTGATCAGTACATGATCAGTCACGTGAACAGTGCATGATCATTTACGTGATCTGTGCATGATCAGTCACGTGACCAGTATATGGTAGCTACGTGATCATTCCATGACGAGCCACGTGAGCAGTGCATGATAGCCACGTGATGTGTGCATGAGTTACGTGAGCAGAGTATGATCAGCCACGTGATCAGTGCATGAGTGCCACGTGATCAGTGCATGATATGTCACGTGACAGGTGTGTGATCAGCCACGTGAACAGTGCATGTTCAGCCACGTGATCAGTGCATGATAGCTACGTGATCAGTGCATGATCAGTTACGTGAGCAGTGTATGATCAGCCACGTGATCAGTGCATGGTCAGACACGTGAACAGTGTATGATCAGCCACGTGATCAGTGCATGATATCCAAGTGATCAGTGCATGATCATCACGTGATCAGTGTATGATCAGCCACGTGAACAGTGCATGCTCAGTCACGTGATCAGGGCCTGCTGAGCTGCGTGATTACTGTCTGCTCATCTGCTTGACAATTGCCAGCTGAGCTGCACGATTCCTGCCTGTCATCTGCTTGACAATTGCCAGCTGTGCTGCGTAATTCCTGCCTGCTCAGCTGCTTGATTATTGCCAGCTGAGCAGCATGATCCCTCACAGCTGAGTTCCATGATTATTGCCTGCTGACTGTTTGATTCGTGCCTACTCAGCTCTTTGTTTATTGCCTCCAGAGGCACATGATCAGTGTATGATAGCAAACATGATCAGCGCATGATCAGTCACATGATCAGCGCCATTAAGTCAAATGATCACTACATGATAGTCATGTGATCAGTCCATGCTCAGTCACGGTATCAGTGCATGATCAGCCACGTGATCAGTGCATGATCTGTCACATGATCAGTGCATGATCATCCACGTGATCAGTGCATGACAGCCACGTGATCAGTGCATGATAGCCACGTGATCAGTGCATGATCAGTCACGTGATCAGTGTGATCAGTCACGTGATCAGTGCATGATCAGCCACGTGATCAGTGCATGATCAGTCACGTGATGGGTGCATGATCATTCACGTGACCAGTACATGGTAGCTACGTGATCATTGCATGATCAGCCACGTGATCAGTGCATGATAGCCACGTGATCAGTGCATGATCAGTCACGTGATCAGTGCATGATCAGTCACGTGATCAGTGCATGATCAGTTGCGTGATCAGTGCATGATCAGTCACGTGATCAGTGCATGATAGCCACGTGATCAGTGCATGATCAGCCACGTGATCAGTGCATGATAGCCACGTGATCAGTGCATGAGTCACGTGATCAGTGCATGATCAGCCACGTGATCAGTGCATGATGCCACGTGATCAGTGCATGATCAGTCACGTGATCAGTGCATGATCAGCCACGTGATCAGTGCATGATCAGCCACGTGATCAGTGCATGATCAGCACGTGATCAGTGCATGATCAGTCACGTGATCAGTGCATGATCAGCCACGTGATCAGTGCATGATCAGCCACGTGATCAGTGCATGATCAATCACGTGATCAGTGCATGATCAGTCACGTGATCAGTGCATGATAGCTCGTGATCAGTGCATGATCAGCCACGTGATCAGTGCATGATAGCCACGTGATCAGTGCATGATAGCCACGTGATCAGTGCATGATCAGTCATGTGATCGTGTGTGATCAGCCACGTGATCAGTGCATGATATCCACGTGATCAGTGCATGACAGCCACGTGATCAGTGCATGATCAGCCACGTGATCAGTGCATGATCAGTCACGTGATCATGTGTGATCAGCCACGTGATCAGTGCATGATCAATTCGTGATCAGTGCATGATCAGTCACGTGACCAGTACATGGTTGCTACGTGATCGTTGCATGATCAGCCACGTGATCAGTGCATGATAGCCACGTGATCAGTGCATGATCAGTCACGTGATCAGTGCATGATCAGTCACGTGAACAGTGCATGATCATTTACGTGATCAGTGCATGATCAGTCACGTGACCAGTATATGGTTGCTACGTGATCATTCCATGACGAGCCACGTGAGCAGTGCATGATAGCCACGTGATGTGCATGAGTTACGTGAGCAGAGTATGATCAGCCACGTGATCAGTGCATGAGTGCCACGTGATCAGTGCATGATATGTCACGTGACAGGTGTGTGATCAGCCACGTGACAGTGCATGTTCAGCCACGTGATCAGTGCATGATAGCCACGTGATCAGTGCATGATCAGTTACGTGAGCAGTGTATGATCAGCCACGTGATCAGTGCATGGTCAGACACGTGAACAGTGTATGATCAGCCACGTGATCAGTGCATGATATCCAAGTGATCAGTGCATGATCATCACGTGATCAGTGTATGATCAGCCACGTGAACAGTGCATGCTCAGTCACGTGATCAGGGCCTGCTGAGCTGCGTGATTACTGTCTGCTCATCTGCTTGACAATTGCCAGCTGAGCTGCACGATTCCTGCCTGTCATCTGCTTGACAATTGCCAGCTGTGCTGCGTAATTCCTGCCTGCTCAGCTGCTTGATTATTGCCAGCTGAGCAGCATGATTCCTCACACTGAGTTCCATGATTATTGCCTGCTGACTGTTTGATTCGTGCCTACTCAGCTCTTTGTTTATTGCCTCCAGAGGCACATGATCAGTGTATGATAGCAAACATGATCAGCGCATGATCAGTCACATGATCAGCGCCATTAAGTCACGTGATCACTACATGATAGTCATGTGATCAGTCCATGCTCAGTCACGGTATCAGTGCATGATCAGCCACGTGATCAGTGCATGATCTGTCACATGATTAGTGTATGATCATCCACGTGATCAGTGCATGGGCAGTCATGTGATCAGTGCATGATATAGACGTGATCAGTGCATGATCAGTCTCGTGATCAGTGCATGATAGCCACGTGATCAGTGCATGATCAGTCACCTGATGGGTGTATGATCATTCACGTGACCTGTACATGGTAGCTACATGATCATTGCATGATCAGCCACGTGAGTAGTGCATGATAGCCACGTGATCAGTGCATGATCAGTCACGTGATCAGTGCATGATCAGTCATGTGACCAGTACATGGTAGCTGCGTGATCATGCATGATCAGCCACGTGATCAGTGCATGATAGCCACGTGATCAGTGCATGATCAGACACGTGATCAGTGCATGATCAGTCACGTGATCAGTGCATGATCAGCCACGTGATCAGTGCATGATCAGTCACGTGATCAGTGCATGATCAGCCACGTGATCAGTGCATGATCAGTCACGTGATCAGTGCATGATCATCACGTGATCAGTGCATGATCAGTCACGTGATCAGTGCATGATCAGACGTGATCAGTGCATGATCAGTCACGTGATCAGTGCATGATCAGCCACGTGATCAGTGCATGATCAGTCACGTGATCAGTGCATGATCAGCCACGTGATCAGTGCATGATAGCTACGTGATCAGTGCATGATCAGCCACGTGATCAGTGCATGATAGCCACGTGATCAGTGCATGATCAGTCACGTGATCAGTGCATGATCAGTCACGTGATCAGTGCATGATAGCCACGTGATCAGTGCATGATCAGCCACGTGATCAGTGCATGATAGCCACGTGATCAGTGCATGATCAGTCACGTGATCAGTGCATGATCAGCCACGTGATCAGTGCATGATCAGCCACGTGATCAGTGCATGATCAGTCACGTGATCAGTGCATGATCAGCCACGTGATCAGTGCATGATCAGTCACGTGATCAGTGCATGATCAGCCACGTGATCAGTGCATGATAGCCACGTGATCAGTGCATGATCAGTCACGTGATCAGTGCATGATCAGTCACGTGATCAGTGCATGATCAGCCACGTGATCAGTGCATGATCAGCCACGTGATCAGTGCATGATCAGCCACGTGATCAGTGCATGATCAGTCACGTGATCAGTGCATGATAGCTACGTGATCAGTGCATGATCAGCCACGTGATCAGTGCATGATAGCCACGTGATCAGTGCATGATAGCCACGTGATCAGTGCATGATCAGTCACGTGATCGTGTGTGATCAGCCACGTGATCAGTGCATGATATCCACGTGATCAGTGCATGATCAGCCACGTGATCAGTGCATGATAGCCACGTGATCAGTGCATGATCAGTCACGTGATCATGTGTGATCAGCCACGTGATCAGTGCATGATGAGCCACGTGATCAGTGCATGATCAATTACGTGATCAGTGCATGATCAGTCACGTGACCAGTACATGGTTGCTACGTGATCGTTGCATGATCAGCCACGTGAGCAGTGCATGATAGCCACGTGATCAGTGCATGATCAGTCACGTGATCAGTGCATGATCAGTCACGTGAACAGTGCATGATCATTTACGTGATCTGTGCATGATCAGTCACGTGACCAGTATATGGTAGCTACGTGATCATTCCATGACGAGCCACGTGAGCAGTGCATGATAGCCACGTGATGTGTGCATGAGTTACGTGAGCAGAGTATGATCAGCCACGTGATCAGTGCATGATGCCACGTGATCAGTGCATGATATGTCACGTGACAGGTGTGTGATCAGCCACGTGAACAGTGCATGATCAGCCACGTGATCAGTGCATGATAGCCACGTGATCAGTGCATGATCAGTCACGTGATCAGTGTATGATCAGCCACGTGATCAGTGCATGATCAGACACGTGATCAGTGTATGATCAGCCACGTGATCAGTGCATGCTCAGTCACGTGATCAGGGCCTGCTGAGCTGCGTGATTACTGTCTGCTCATCTGCTTGACAATTGCCAGCTGAGCTGCACGATTCCTGCCTGTCATCTGCTTGACAATTGCCAGCTGTGCTGCGTAATTCCTGCCTGCTCAGCTGCTTGATTATTGCCAGCTGAGCAGCATGATTCCTCACAGCTGAGTTCCATGATTATTGCCTGCTGACTGTTTGATTCGTGCCTACTCAGCTCTTTGTTTATTGCCTCCAGAGGCACATGATCAGTGTATGATAGCAAACATGATCAGCGCATGATCAGTCACATGATCAGCGCCATTAAGTCACGTGATCACTACATGATAGTCATGTGATCAGTCCATGCTCAGTCACGGTATCAGTGCATGATCAGCCACGTGATCAGTGCATGATCTGTCACATGATTAGTGTATGATCATCCACGTGATCAGTGCATGGGCAGTCATGTGATCAGTGCATGATATAGACGTGATCAGTGCATGATCAGTCGTGATCAGTGCATGATAGCCACGTGATCAGTGCATGATCAGTCACCTGATGGGTGTATGATCATTCACGTGACCTGTACATGGTAGCTACATGATCATTGCATGATCAGCCACGTGAGTAGTGCATGATAGCCACGTGATCACTGCATGATCAGTCACGTGATCAGTGCATGATCAGTCATGTGACCAGTACATGGTAGCTGCGTGATCATGCATGATCAGCCACGTGAGCAGTGCATGATAGCCACGTGATCAGTGCATGATCAGTCACGTGATCAGTGCATGATCAGTCACGTGATCAGTGCATGATCAGCCACGTGATCAGTGCATGATCAGGCACGTGATCAGTGCATGATCAGCCACGTGATCAGTGCATGATAGCCACGTGATCAGTGCATGATCAGTCACGTGATCAGTGCATGATCAGTCACGTGATCAGTGCATGATCAGCCACGTGATCAGTGCATGATCAGCCACGTGATCAGTGCATGATCAATTACGTGATCAGTGCATGATCAGTCACGTGATCAGTACATGATAGCTACGTGATCATTGCATGATCAGCCACGTGATCAGTGCATGATAGCCACGTGATCAGTGCATGATAGCCACGTGATCAGTGCATGATCAGTCATGTGATCATGTGTGATCAGCCACGTGATCAGTGCATGATATCCACGTGATCAGTGCATGATCAGCCACGTGATCAGTGCATGAGCCACGTGATCAGTGCATGATCAGTCACGTGATCATGTGTGATCAGCCACGTGATCAGTGCATGATCAGCCACGTGATCAGTGCATGATCAATTACGTGATCAGTGCATGATCAGTCACGTGACCAGTACATGATTGCTACGTGATCGTGCATGATCAGCCACGTGAGCAGTGCATGATAGCCACGTGATCAGTGCATGATCAGTCACGTGATCAGTGCATGATCAGTCACGTGAACAGTGCATGATCATTTACGTGATCAGTGCATGATCAGTCACGTGACCAGTATATGGTTGCTACGTGATCATTCCATGATCAGCCACGTGAGCAGTGCATGATAGCCACGTGATCAGTGCATGAGTGCTACGTGATCAGTGTATGATCAGCCACGTGATCAGTGCATGATGCCACGTGATCAGTGCATGATAGTCACGTGACAGTGTTGATCAGCCACGTGATCAGTGCATGATCAGCCACGTGATCAGTGCATGATAGCCACGTGATCAGTGCATGATCAGTCACGTGATCAGTGTATGATCAGCCACGTGATCAGTGCATGATCAGACACGTGATCAGTGCATGATCAGCCACGTGATCAGTGCATGATCAGCCACGTGATCAGTGCATGATCATCACGTGATCAGTGCATGATCAGCCACGTGATCAGTGCATGATCAGCCACGTGATCAGTGCATGATCAGCCACGTGATCAGTGCATGATAGTCACGTGATCAGTGCATGATCAGCCACGTGATCAGTGCATGATAGCCACGTGATCAGTGCATGATCAGTCACGTGATACATGTGTGATCAGCCACGTGATCAGTGCATGATGAGCCACGTGATCAGTGCATGATCAATTACGTGATCAGTGCATGATCAGTCACGTGACCAGTACATGGTTGCTACGTGATCGTGCATGATCAGCCACGTGAGCAGTGCATGATAGCCACGTGATCAGTGCATGATCAGTCACGTGATCAGTACATGATCAGTCACGTGAACAGTGCATGATCATTTACGTGATCAGTGCATGATCAGTCACGTGACCAGTATATGGTAGCTACGTGATCATTCCATGACAGAACCACGTGAGCAGTGCATGATAGCCACGTGATGTGTGCATGAGTTACGTGAGCAGAGTATGATCAGCCACGTGATCAGTGCATGAGTGCCACGTGATCAGTGCATGATATCACGTGACAGGTGTGTGATCAGCCACGTGAACAGTGCATGTTCAGCCACGTGATCAGTGCATGATAGCCACGTGATCAGTGCATGATCAGTTACGTGAGCAGTGTATGATCAGCCACGTGATCAGTGCATGGTCAGACACGTGAACAGTGTATGATCAGCCACGTGATCAGTGCATGATATCCAAGTGATCAGTGCATGATCATCACGTGATCAGTGTATGATCAGCCACGTGAACAGTGCATGCTCAGTCACGTGATCTGGGCCTGCTGAGCTGCGTGATTACTGTCTGCTCATCTGCTTGACAATTGCCAGCTGAGCTGCACGATTCCTGCCTGTCATCTGCTTGACAATTGCCAGCTGTGCTGCGTAATTCCTGCCTGCTCAGCTGCTTGATTATTGCCAGCTGAGCAGCATGATTCCTCACAGCTGAGTTCCATGATTATTGCCTGCTGACTGTTTGATTCGTGCCTACTCAGCTCTTTGTTTATTGCCTCCAGAGGCACATGATCAGTGTATGATAGCAAACATGATCAGTGCATGATCAGTCACATGATCAGCGCCATTAAGTCACGTGATCACTACATGATAGTCATGTGATCAGTCCATGCTCAGTCACGGTATCAGTGCATGATCAGCCACGTGATCAGTGCATGATCTGTCACATGATTAGTGTATGATCATCCACGTGATCAGTGCATGGGCAGTCATGTGATCAGTGCATGATATAGACGTGATCAGTGCATGATCAGTCTCGTGATCAGTGCATGATAGCCACGTGATCAGTGCATGATCAGTCACCTGATGGGTGTATGATCATTCACGTGACCTGTACATGGTAGCTACATGATCATTGCATGATCAGCCACGTGAGTAGTGCATGATAGCCACGTGATCAGTGCATGATCAGTCACGTGATCAGTGCATGATCAGTCATGTGACCAGTACATGGTAGCTGCGTGATCATGCATGATCAGCCACGTGAGCAGTGCATGATAGCCACGTGATCAGTGCATGATCAGTCACGTGATCAGTGCATGATCAGTCACGTGATCAGTGCATGATCAGCCACGTGATCAGTGCATGATCAGTCACGTGATCAGTGTATGATCAGCCACGTGATCAGTGCATGATAGCCACGTGATCAGTGCATGATCAGTCACGTGATCAGTGCATGATCAGTTACGTGATCAGTGCATGATCAGTACGTGATCAGTGCATGATCAGCCACGTGATCAGTGCATGATCAGTCACGTGATCAGTGCATGATCAGTCACGTGATCAGTGCATGATAGCCACGTGATCAGTGCATGATCAGCCACGTGATCAGTGCATGATAGTCACGTGATCAGTGCATGATCAGCCACGTGATCAGTGCATGATCAGTCACGTGATCGTGATCAGCCACGTGATCAGTGCATGATCAGCCACGTGATCAGTGCATGATAGCCACGTGATCAGTGCATGATCAGTCACGTGATCATGTGTGATCAGCCACGTGATCAGTGCATGATCAGCCACGTGATCAGTGCATGATCAGTTACGTGATCAGTGCATGATCAGTCACGTGATCAGTGCATGGTTGCTACGTGATCAGTGCATGATCAGCCACGTGATCAGTGCATGATAGCCACGTGATCAGTGCATGATCAGTCACGTGATCAGTGCATGATCAGTCACGTGAACAGTGCATGATCAGCACGTGATCAGTGCATGATCAGTCACGTGACCAGTATATGGTTGCTACGTGATCATTGCATGACAGCCACGTGAGCAGTGCATGATAGCCACGTGATGTGTGCATGAGTTACGTGAGCAGTGTATGATCAGCCACGTGATCAGTGCATGATGCCACGTGATCAGTGCATGATAGTCACGTGATGGTGTGATCAGCCACGTGATCAGTGCATGATCAGCCACGTGATCAGTGCATGATAGCCACGTGATCAGTGCATGATCAGTCACGTGATCAGTGCATGATCAGCCACGTGATCAGTGCATGATCAGTCACGTGATCAGTGCATGATCAGCCACGTGATCAGTGCATGATCAGCCACGTGATCAGTGCATGATAGCCACGTGATCAGTGCATGATCAGTCACGTGATCAGTGCATGATCAGTCACGTGATCAGTGCATGATCAGCCACGTGATCAGTGCATGATCAGCCACATGATCAGTGCATGATCAGTTACGTGATCAGTGCATGATCAGTCACGTGATCAGTGCATGATAGCCACGTGATCAGTGCATGATCAGCCACGTGATCAGTGCATGATAGCCACGTGATCAGTGCATGATCAGCCACGTGATCAGTGCATGATCAGTCACGTGATACGTGTGTGATCAGCCACGTGATCAGTGCATGATATCCACGTGATCAGTGCATGATCAGCCACGTGATCAGTGCATGATAGCCACGTGATCAGTGCATGATCAGCCACGTGATCAGTGCATGATCAGCCACGTGATCAGTGCATGATCAATTACGTGATCAGTGCATGATCAGTCACGTGACCAGTACATGGTTGCTCGTGATCGTTGCATGATCAGCCACGTGAGCAGTGCATGATAGCCACGTGATCAGTGCATGATCAGTCACGTGATCAGTACATGATCAGTCACGTGAACAGTGCATGATCATTTACGTGATCAGTGCATGATCAGTCACGTGACCAGTATATGGTAGCTACGTGATCATTCCATGACGAGCCACGTGAGCAGTGCATGATAGCCACGTGATGTGTGCATGAGTTACGTGAGCAGAGTATGATCAGCCACGTGATCAGTGCATGAGTGCCACGTGATCAGTGCATGATATGTCACGTGACAGGTGTGTGATCAGCCACGTGAACAGTGCATGTTCAGCCACGTGATCAGTGCATGATAGCCACGTGATCAGTGCATGATCAGTTACGTGAGCAGTGTATGATCAGCCACGTGATCAGTGCATGGTCAGACACGTGAACAGTGTATGATCAGCCACGTGATCAGTGCATGATATCCAAGTGATCAGTGCATGATCATCACGTGATCAGTGTATGATCAGCCACGTGAACAGTGCATGCTCAGTCACGTGATCAGGGCCTGCTGAGCTGCGTGATTACTGTCTGCTCATCTGCTTGACAATTGCCAGCTGAGCTGCACGATTCCTGCCTGTCATCTGCTTGACAATTGCCAGCTGTGCTGCGTAATTCCTGCCTGCTCAGCTGCTTGATTATTGCCAGCTGAGCAGCATGATTCCTCACAGCTGAGTTCCATGATTATTGCCTGCTGACTGTTTGATTCGTGCCTACTCAGCTCTTTGTTTATTGCCTCCAGAGGCACATGATCAGTGTATGATAGCAAACATGATCAGCGCATGATCAGTCACATGATCAGCGCCATTAAGTCACGTGATCACTACATGATAGTCATGTGATCAGTCCATGCTCAGTCACGGTATCAGTGCATGATCAGCCACGTGATCAGTGCATGATCTGTCACGTGATCAGTGCATGATCATCCACGTGATCAGTGCATGATCAGTCACGTGATCAGTGCATGATAGCCACGTGATCAGTGCATGATCAGTCACGTGATCAGTGCATGATAGCCACGTGATCAGTGCATGATCAGCCACGTGATCAGTGCATGATCAGTCACGTGATCAGTGCATGATCAGTCACGTGACCAGTACATGGTAGCTACGTGATCGTTGCATGATCAGCCACGTGATCAGTGCATGATAGCCACGTGATCAGTGCATGATCAGTCACGTGATCAGTGCATGATCAGTCACGTGATCAGTGCATGATCAGCCGTGATCAGTGCATGATCAGTCACGTGATCAGTGCATATGATAGCCACGTGATCAGTGCATGATCAGCCACGTGATCAGTGCATGATAGCCACGTGATGTGCATGAGTCACGTGATCAGTGCATGATCAGCCACGTGATCAGTGCATGTGCCACGTGATCAGTGCATGATCAGTCACGTGATCAGTGCATGATGTACGTGATCAGTGCATGATCAGCCACGTGATCAGTGCATGATCAGCCACGTGATCAGTGCATGATCAGTCACGTGATCAGTGCATGATCAGCCACGTGATCAGTGCATGATCAGCCACGTGATCAGTGCATGATCAATTACGTGATCAGTGCATGATCAGTCACGTGATCAGTGCATGATAGCTACGTGATCAGTGCATGATCAGCCACGTGATCAGTGCATGATAGCCACGTGATCAGTGCATGATAGCCACGTGATCAGTGCATGATCAGTCACGTGATCAGTGCATGATCAGCCACGTGATCAGTGCATGATATCCACGTGATCAGTGCATGATCAGCCACGTGATCAGTGCATGAGCCACGTGATCAGTGCATGATCAGTCGTGATCATGTGTGATCAGCCACGTGATCAGTGCATGATCAATTACGTGATCAGTGCATGATCAGTCACGTGACCAGTACATGGTTGCTACGTGATCGTTGCATGATCAGCCACGTGAGCAGTGCATGATAGCCACGTGATCAGTGCATGATCAGTCACGTGATCAGTGCATGATCAGTCACGTGATCAGTGCATGATCATTTACGTGATCAGTGCATGATCAGTCACGTGACCAGTATCATGATTGCTACGTGATCATTCCATGACGAGCCACGTGATCAGTGCATGATAGCCACGTGATCAGTGCATGAGTTACGTGATCAGTGCATGATCAGCCACGTGATCAGTGCATGATGCCACGTGATCAGTGCATGATATGTCACGTGACAGGTGTGTGATCAGCCACGTGACAGTGCATGTTCAGCCACGTGATCAGTGCATGATAGCCACGTGATCAGTGCATGATCAGTCACGTGATCAGTGCATGATCAGCCACGTGATCAGTGCATGATCAGACACGTGATCAGTGTATGATCAGCCACGTGATCAGTGCATGATAGCCACGTGATCAGTGCATGATCATCACGTGATCAGTGTATGATCAGCCACGTGAACAGTGCATGCTCAGTCACGTGATCAGGGCCTGCTGAGCTGCGTGATTACTGTCTGCTCATCTGCTTGACAATTGCCAGCTGAGCTGCACGATTCCTGCCTGTCATCTGCTTGACAGTGCCAGCTGTGCTGTAGTTCCTGCCTGCTCAGCTGCTTGATTATTGCCAGCTGAGCAGCATGATTCCTCACACCTGAGTTCCATGATTATTACTGCTGACTGTTTGATTCGTGCCTACTCAGCTCTTTGTTTATTGCCTCCAGAGGCACATGATCAGTGCATGATCAGCAAACATGATCAGTGCATGATCAGTCACGTGATCAGTGCATTATAGTCACGTGATCAGTGCATGATCAGTCATGTGATCAGG
>NW_026894813.1:0-75654 GCF_032452875.1 Bos javanicus
CGTGGCTGATCATGCACTGATCACGTGACTGATCATGCACTGATCACGTCTATATCTTGCACTCGATCACATGACTGCGCATGCTGATCACGTGGATGATCACATGATCACGTGACTGATCATGCACAGATCACGTGGCTGATCATGCACTGATCACGTGACTTGCTCCATGCGCCAGTATCAGCGGTGATCGCTGCACTGATCACGTGGCTGATCATGCACTGATCCGCGTGGCTATCATGCACTAATCACGTGGCTGATCATGCACTGATCACGTGGCCACCAATATCACGGACACGTGACTGATCATGCACCCATCAGGTGGATGATCATGCACTGATCGTGGCTATCATGCACTGATCACGTGACTGATCATGCACTGATCACGTGGCTGATCATGCACTGATCACGTGACTGATCATGCACTGATCATGCTACTTATCATGCACTGATCACGTGGCTGATCATGCACTGATCACGTGGCTGATCATGCACTGATACGTGACTGAGCATGGACTGATCACATGAATATCATGCTAGTGATCACGTGACTTAATGGCATTGATCATGTGACTGATCATGTGCTGATCATGTTTGGTATCATACACTGATCATGTGCACTCTGGAGGCAATGAACATAGAGCTGAGTAGGCACGCAAGCAGTCAGCAGGCTATAATCATGGAACTCAGCACTGAGAATCATGCTGCTCAGCTGGCAATAATCAAGCAGATGAGCAGGCAGGATTACGCAGCACAGGTGGCAATTGTCAAGGAGATGGCAGGCAGGAATCGCGCAGCTCAGCTGGCAATTATCAAGCAGATGAGCAGACAGTAATCACGCAGCTCAGCAGGCCTGATCACGTGACTGATCATGCACTGATCACGTGGCTGATCATCACTGATCACGTGACTGATCATGCACTCATCACGTGACTGATCATGCACTGATCGTGGCTGATCATGCTATTCACGTGGCTGAACATGCACTGATCGTGGCTGATCAGGCACTGATCACGTGACTGATCATGCACTGATCACGACGGCTGATCATGCACTGATCAGTGGCTATCATGCACTGATCATGTGGCTGATCATGACACTGATCACGTGCCTGGTCATGCACTGATCACATGGCTGATGCGCACTGATCACGTGGCTATCATGCACTGATCACGTGGCTGATCATGCAATGATCACGTAGCTGATCATGCACTGATCATGTCTAGATCATGCACAGATCACGTGACTGATCATGCACTGATCACGTGGCTGATCATGCACTGATCACGTGGCTGATCATGCACTGATCACGTGACTATCATGCACTGATCACGTGGCTGATCATGCACTGATCACGTGGCTGATCATGCACTGATCACTTGGCTGGACATGCACTGATCACGTGCCTGGTCATGCACTGATCACGTGGCTGATGCACTGATCACGTGACTGATCATGCGCTGATCACGTGACTGATCATGCACTGATCACGTGGCTATCATGCAGCTCACGTGGCTGATCATGCAATGATCACGCAGCTACCATGTACTGATCACATGACTGATCATGCGCTGATCACGTGACTGATCATGCACTGATCGTGGCTGATCATGCACTGATCACGTGACTGATCATGCACTGATCCATGACTGATCATGCACTGATCACGTGGCTGATCATGCACTGATCACGTGGCTGATCATGCACTGATCACGTGCTATATCATGCACTGATCACATGACTGCTCATGCACTGATCACGTACTGATCATGCACTAATCATGTGACAGATCATGCACTGATCACGTGGCTGATCATGCACTGATACCGTGACTGAGCATGGACTGATCACATGACTATCATGTAGTGATCACGTGACAATGGCGCTGATCATGTGACTGATCATGCGCTGATCATGTTTGCTATCATACACTGATCATGTGCCTCTGGAGGCAATAAACAAAGAGCTGAGTACACCGAATCAAACAGTCAGCAGGCAATAATCATGGAACTCAGCTGTGAAATCATGCTGCTCAGCTGGCAATAATCAAGCACTGAGCAGGCAGAATCGCAGCACAGCTGGCAATTGTCAAGCAGATGACAGGCAGAATCGTGCAGCTCAGCTGGCAATTGTCAAGCAGATGAGCAGACAGTAATCACGCAGCTCAGCAGGCCAGATCACGTGACTGAGCATGCACTGTTCACGTGGCTGATCATACACTGATCACGTGATGATCATGCACTGATCACTTGGATATCATGCACTGATCACGTGGCTGATCATACACTGTTCACGTGTCTGACCATGCACTGATCACGTGGCTGATCATACACTGCTCACGTGACTGATCATGCACTGATCACGTGGCTATCATGCACTGATCACGTGGCTGAACATGCACTGATCACGTGGCTGATCACACACTGTCACGTGACATATCATGCACTGATCACGTGGCACTCATGCACTGATCACGTGGCTGATCATACTCTGCTCCGTAACTCATCATGCACACATCACGTGGCTATCATGCACTGCTCCATGGCTCGTCATGGAATGATCACTTCCACCATACTGGTCACGTGACTGATCATGCAGATCACGTAAATGATCATGCACTGTTCATGACTGATCATGTACTGATCGCGTGACTGATCATGCACTGATCACGTGGCTGATCATGCTCTGCTCACGTGGCTGATCATGCAGCGATCGCGTAGCAACCATGTACTGGTCACGTTGATCATGCACTGATCACGTATTGATCCTGCACTGATCACGTGGCTCATCATGCACTGATCACGTGGCTGATCATGCACATGTATCACGTGACTGATCATGCACTGATCACGTGGCTCTCATGCACTGATCACGTGGCTATCATGCACTGATCACGTGGATATGCACTGATCACGTGGCTGATCACACCGTATCACGTGACTGATCATGCACTGATCACAGTGGCTATCATGCTACGATCACGTGGCTATCATCACTGATCACGTGGCTGATCATGCAATGATCGCATTGGCTACCATGTACTGTCACGTGATGACTGATCATGCACTGATCACGTGGCTGATCATGCACTGATCACGTGGCTGATCATGCACTGATCACGTGGCTGATCATACACTGATCACGTGACTGATCATGCACTGATCACGTGGCTATCATGCACTGATCACGTGGCTGATCATGCACTGATCAGTGGCTACCATGCACTGATCGCGTGGCTGATCATGCACTGATCACGTGCCTGATCATGCACTGATCACGTGGCTGATCATGCACTGATCACGTGGCTGATCATGCACTGATCACGTGACTGATCATGCACTGATCACGTGGCTGATCATGCACTGATCGCGTGGCTATCATGCACTGATCACGTGGCTGATCATGCACTGATCACGCAGCTGATCATGCACTGATCACGTGGCTGATCATGCACTGATCACGTGACTGATCATGCACTGCATCGCGTGGCTATCATGCACTGCTCACGTGGCTGATCATGCACTGATCGTGGCTACCATGTATGCGGTCAGTGACTGATCATACACCCATCACGTGACTGATCATGCACTGATCACGTGGCTATCATGCACTGATCACGTGGCTGATCATGCACTGATCACGTGCCTGTCATGCACTGATCACATGACTGCCCATGCACTGATCGTGGCTATCATGCACTGATCACGTGGCTGATCATGCACTGATCACGTGGCTGATCATGCACTGATACCGTGACTGAGCATGGACTGATCACATGACTATCATGTAGTGATCACGTGACAATGGCGCTGATCATGTGACTGATCATCGCTGATCATGTTTGCTATCATACACTGATCATGTGCCTCTGGAGGCAATAAACAAAGAGCTGAGTAGGCACGAATCAAACAGTCAGCAGGCAATAATCATGGAACTCAGGTGTGAGGAATCATGCTGCTCAGCTGGCAATAATCAAGCAGCTGAGCAGGCAGGAATTCGCAGCACAGCTGGCAATTGTCAAGCAGATGACAGGCAGGAATCGTGCAGCTCAGCTGGCAATTATCAAGCAGATGAGCAGACAGTAATCACGCAGCTCAGCAGGCCAGATCACGTGACTGAGCATGCACTGTTCGCGTGGCTGATCATACACTGATCACGTGATTGATCATGCACTGATCATGGATATCATGCTGATCACGTGGCTGATCATGCACTGTTCACGTGTCTGACCATGCACTGATCACGTGGCTGATCGCACACTGCTCACGTAACTGATCATGCACTGATCACGTGGCTGATCATGCACTGATCACGTGGCTGATCATGCACTGATCACGTCTTCTCATGTACTGATCACGTGACTGATCATGCACTGATCACGTAATTGATCATGCACTGATCACGTGGCTTATCATGCACTGATCATGTGACTGATCATGTGCTGATCATGTTTGGTGTCACACCTGATCATGTGCCTCTGGAGGCAATGAACAAAGAGCTGAGTAGGCAGGAATCAGTCAGCAGGCTATAATCATGGAACTCACATGAATCATGCTGCTCAGCTGGCAATAATCAAGTAGCTGAGCAGGCAGGAATCATGCAGCACAGGTGGCAATTGTCAAGCAGATGACAGGCAGGAATCGTCCAGCTCAGCTGGCAATTGTCAAGCAGATGAGCAGACAGTGATCACGCAGCTCAGCAGGCCCTGATCACGTGACTGAGCATGCACTGTTCACGTGGCTGATCACGCACTGATCACGTGGCTGATCATGCACTGATCACATGGACTGATCATGCACTGATCACGTGGCTGATCATGCAGATCACGTGGCTGATCATGCACTGATCACGGACTGATCATGCACTGATCACGTAATATCATGCACTGATCGTGGCTATCATGCACATGATCACGTGGCTGATCATGCACTGATCACGTGGTTGATCATGCACTGATCACGTGACTGATCATGCACTGATCCGCGTGCTATCATGCACTGATCACGTGGCTGATCATGGCACTGATCATGTGCTGATCATGCACTGATCACGTGACTGATCATGCACTGATCACGTGCTGATCATGCACTGATCACGTGGCTGATCATGCACTGATCACGTGGCTGATCGATACACGTCATCATGTCGTCATGCACTGATCACATGACTGATCATGCACTGATCTGATGTCTGCTGATCATGCACTGATCACGTGGCTATCATGCACTGATCACGTGGCTGATCATGCATGATCACGTGGCTACCATGTACTGGTCACATGACTGATCATGCACTGATCGTGGCTGATCATGCACTGATCACGTGGCTGTCATGCCACTACTCCGTGGCTGATCATGCACTGATCACGTAGCTGTCATGCACTGATCACGTGACTGATCACACCCATCAGGTGACTGATCATGCACTGATCGCGTGGCTATCATGCACTGATCCGCGAGACTGATCATGCACTGATCGCGTCACTATATCATGCACTGATCATGACTCATGCACTGATCATGGATGATCATACACTAATCATGTGGCAGATCATGCACTGATCACGTGGCTGATCATGCACTGATACATTGACTGAGCATGGACTGATCACATGACTATCATGATGATCAAGTGACTTAATGGCTCTGATCATGTGACTGATCATACTGATCATGTTTGCTATCATGCACTGATCATGTGCCTCTGGAGGCAATAAACAAAGAGCTGAGTAGGCACGAATCAGATCAGCAGGCAATAATCATGGAACTCAGCTGTGAGAATCATGCTGCTCAGCTGGCAATAATCAAGCAGCTGAGCAGGCAGGAATTACGCGCACAGCTGGCAATTGTCAAGCAGATGACAGGCAGGAATCGTGCAGCTCAGCTGGCAATTGTCAAGCAGATGAGCAGACAGTAATCGCAGCTCAGCAGGCCCTGATCACGTGACTGAGCATGCACTGTTCCGTGGCTGATCATACACTGATCGCGTGATTGATCATGCACTGATCACTTGGATATCATGCACTGATCACGTGGCTGATCACATGATTCACGTGTCTGACCATGCACTGATCACGTAACTGATCATGCACTGCTCACGGTAACTGATCATGCACTGATCACGTGGCTGATCATCATGCACTGATCACGTGGCCTGAACATGCACTGTTCACGTGGCTGATCATGCACTGATCACGTGACTATCATGCACTGATCACGTGGCTGGTGCATACTGATCATGGCTGATCATGCACTGCTCGCGTGGCTGATCATGCACTGATCACGTGGCTGATCATGCACTGATCACGTGGCTGATCATGCACTGATCACGTGTATCATACACTGATCACGTGACTGATCATGCACTGATCACGTAACTGATCATGCACTGATCGCGTGGCTGATCATGCACTGATCGCGTGATGATCATGCACTGATCACGTGGCTGATCATGCACTGATCGTGGCTGATCATGCACTGATCACGTGGCTGATCATGCACTGATCGCGTGACTGATCATGCACTGATCACGTGGCTATCATGCACTGATCACGTGAGTCATGCACTGATCGTGCCTGGTCATGTACTGATCACATGACTGATCATGCACTGATCACGTGGCTGATCATGCACTGATCACGTGGCTATCATGCTACTCACGTGGCTGATCACTGGCTGATCCTTGTAGCTACCATGTACAGGAGTGACTGATCATACACCCATCAGGTGACTGATCATGCACTGATCACGTGGCTGATCACGGCTGAATCCCATGACACGTCATGCACTGATCACGTGGCTATCATGAACTGATCACGTGACTGATCATGCACTGATCGCGTGGCTGATCATGCACTGATCCCGTGACTGACATGGACTGATCCGCATTATCATGCAGTGATCACGTGACTTAATGGCGCTGATCATGTGACTGATCATGCACTGAGTCATGTTTGCTGTCACACACTGATCATGTGCCTCTGGAGGCAATGAACATAGAGCTGAGTAGGCAGGAATCAAAAGTCAGCAGGCAATAATCATGGAACTCAGCTCTGAGAAATCATGCTGCTCAGCTGGCAATAATCAAGCAGATGAGCAGGCAGGAATCGCAGCACAGGTGGCAATTGTCAAGGAGATGACAGGCAGGAATCATGCAGCTCAGCTGAATTGTCAAGCAGATGACAGACAGTAATCACGCAGCTCAGCAGGCCCTGATCACGTGACTGAGCATGCACTGTTCACGTGGCTGATCACACACCTATCACGTGATGATCATGCACTGATCATGTGGATATCATGCACTGATCACGTGGCTGCATCATCCACTGATCACGTCTGTCATGCACTGATCACGTGGCTGATCATACACTGCTCAGTAACTGATCATGCACTGATCACGTGACTATCATGCACTGATCACGTGGCTGAACATGCACTGATCACGTGGCTGATCATGCACTGATCACGTGACTGATCATGCACTGATCACGTGGCATCATGCACTGATCACGTGGCTGATCATACACTGATCACGTGACTGATCATGCACACATCACGTGGCTATCATGCACTGATCACGTGGCTGATCATGGAATGATCACGTAGCTACCATATACTGTCACGTGACTGATCATGCACTGATCACGTAATGATCATGCACTGATCATGACTGATCATGCACTGATCACGTGACTGATCATGCACTGATCACGTGGCTGATCATGCACTGCTCACGTGGCTGATCATGCACTGATCACGTAGCTACCATGTACTGGTCACGTGACTGATCATGCACTGATCACGTGACTGATCATGCACTGATCACGTGGCTATCATGCACTGATCACGTGGCTGATCATACTGATCACGTGGCTGATCATGCACTGATCACGTGGCTGATCATGCACTGATCACGTGGCTGATCATGCACTGATCACGTGGCTATCATGCACTGATCACGTGGCTGATCATGCACTGATCACGTAGCTATCATGCACTGATCACGTGACTGATCATGCAGATCGTGACTGATCATGCACTGATCACGTGGCTACCATGTACTGATCACGTGGCTGATCATACTGATCACGTGCTGATCATGCACTGATCACGTGGCTGATCATGCACTGATCACGTGGCTGATCATGCACTGATCACGTGGCTATCATGCACTGATCACGTGGCTGATCATGCACTGATCACGTAGCTACCATGCACTGATCACGTGACTGATCATGCACTGATCACGTGACTGATCATGCACTGATCACGTGACTGATCATGCACTGATCACGTGACTGATCATGCACTGATCACGTGGATATCATGCACTGATCACGTGGCTGATCATACACTGATCACGTGTCTGACCATGCACTGATCACGTGGCTGATCATGCACTGATCACGTAACTGATCATGCACTGATCACGTGGCTATCATGCACTGATCACGTGGCTGACATGCACTGATCACGTGGCTGATCACACTGTCACGTGACTGATCATGCACTGATCACGTGGCACTCATGCACTGATCACGTGGCTGATCATACACTGATCACGTGACTGATCATGCACTGATCACGTGGCTGATCATGCACTGATCACGTGGCTGATCATGCACTGATCACGTGGCTACCATACACTGATCACGTGACTGATCATGCACTGATCACGTAACTGATCATGCACTGATCGTGACTGATCATGCACTGATCACGTGACTGATCATGCACTGATCACGTGGCTATCATGCACTGATCACGTGGCTGATCATGCAATGATCACGTAGCTACCATGTACTGATCACGTGACTGATCATGCACTGATCACGTAACTGATCATGCACTGATCACGTGGCTGATCATGCACTAATCACGTGGCTGATCACACACTGATCACGTGACTGATCATGCACTGATCACGTGGCTATCATGCACTGATCACGTGGCTATCATGCACTGATCACGTGGCTGATCATGCACTGATCACGTAGCTACCATGCACTGATCACGTGACTGATCATGCACTGATCACGTAATTGATCATGCACTGATCACGTGGCTGATCATGCACTGATCACGTGGCTGATCATGCACTGATCACGTGGCTATCATGCACTGATCACGTGGCTGATCATGCACTGATCACGTAGCTATCATGCACTGATCACGTGACTGATCATGCACTGATCACGTAATTGATCATGCACTGATCACGTGGCTGATCATGCACTGATCACGTGACTGATCATGCACTGATCACGTGACTGATCATGCACTGATCACGTGGCTATCATGCACTATCACGTGGCTGATCATGCACTGATCATATGGCTACCATGTACAGGTCACGTGAATGATCATACACTGATCAGGTGACTGATCATGCACTGATCACGTGGCTATCATGCACTGATCACGTGACTGATCATGCACTGATCACGTCTATATCATGCACTGATCACATGGCTCTCATGCACTGATCACGTGGATGATCACACTGATCATGTGGCTGATCATGCAATGATCACGTGGCTGATCATGCACTGATAACGTGACTGAGCATGGACTGATCACATGACTATCATGTAGTGATCACGTGACTTAATGGCACTGATCATGTGACTGATCATGCGCTGATCATGTTTGCTATCATGCACTGATCATGTGCCTCTGGAGGCAATAAACAAAGAGCTGAGTAGGCACGAATCAAACAGTCAGCAGGCAATAATCATGGAACTCAGCTGTGAGGAATCATGCTGCTCAGCTGGCAATAATCAAGCAGCTGAGCAGGCAGGAATTACGCAGCACAGCTGGCAATTGTCAAGCAGATGACAGGCAGGAATCGTGCAGCTCAGCTGGCAATTGTCAAGCAGATGAGCAGACAGTAATCACGCAGCTCAGCAGGCCCTGATCACGTGACTGAGCATGCACTGATCACGTGGCTGATCATACACTGATCACGTGACTGATCATGCACTGATCACTTGGATATCATGCACTGATCACGTGGCTGATCATGCACTGATCACGTGTCTGATCATGCACTGATCACGTGGCTGATCATGCACTGATCACGTGACTGATCATGCACTGATCACGTGGCTGATCATGCACTGATCACGTGGCTGATCATGCACTGATCACGTGACTATCATGCACTGATCACGTGGCTATCATGCACTGATCACGTGGCTGATCATGCACTGATCACGTAGCTACCATGTACTGATCACGTGACTGATCATGCACTGATCACGTGACTGATCATGCACTGATCACGTGACTGATCATGCACTGATCACGTGACTGATCATGCACTGATCGCGTGGATATCATGCACTGATCACGTGTTTGATCATGCACTGGTCACGTGTCTGATCATGCACTGATCACGTGGCTGATCATACACTGATCACGTGATCATGCACTGATCACGTGGCTATCATGCACTGATCACGTGGCTGATCATGCACTGTTCGCGTGGCTTACACACACCTGTCACGTGACTGATCATGCACTGATCACGTGGCATCATACACTGATCACGTGGCTGATCATGCTCTGCTCACGTAGCTGATCATGCACACATCACGTGGCTATCATGCACTTCTCACCGGGCTGGTCATGCAATGATCACGTAGCTACCATATACTGGTCACGTGACTGATCATGCTCAGATCACGTAAATGATCATGCACTGTCAGTTGACTGATCATGCACTGATCACGTGACTGATCATGCACTGATCACGTGGCTATCATGCACTGCTCACGTGGCTGATCATGCAATGATCACGTAGCAACCATGTACTGGTCACGTGACTGATCATGCACTGATCACGTAATTAATCCTGCACTGATCACCTGACTCATCATGCACTGATCACGTGGCTGATCATGCACTGATCACGTGACTGATCATGCACTGATCACGTGGCTATCATGCACTGATCACGTGGCTGATCATACACGTATCACGTGACTGATCATGCACTGATCACGTGGCTATCATGCACTGATCACGTGGCTATCATGCACTGATCACGTGGCTGATCATGCAATGATCACGTAGCTACCATGTACTGGTCACGTGACTGATCATGCACTGATCACGTAATTGATCATGCACTGATCACGTGACTGATCATGCACTGATCACGTGACTGATCATGCACTGATCACGTGGCTATCATGCACTGATCACTTGGTTGATCATGCAATGATCACGCAGCTATCATGCACTGATCACGTGACTGATCATGCACTGATCACGTGACTGATCATGCACTGATCACGTGGCTGATCATGCACTGATCACATGACTGATCATGCACTGATCACGTGGCTGATCATGCACTGATCAAGTGGCTATCATGCACTGATCACGTGGCTGATCATGCAATGATCATGTAGCTACCATGTACTGGTCACGTGAATGATCATACACCCATCAGGTGACTGATCATGCACTGATCACGTGGCTATATGCATTGTTCACGTGGCTGATCATACACTGATCACCTGCCTGTCATGCACAGATCAGGTAACTAATCATGAACTGATTACTTAGCTATCATGTACTGATCACCTGGCTGATCATGCATGATCATGTGGCTATCATGCAATGATCACGTGGCTATCATGCACTGATCACGTGGCTGATCATGCACTGCCTGATTGAGCATGGACTGATCACATGGCTATCATGTAGTGATCACGTGACTTAATGGCGCTGATCATGTGACTGATCATGCGCTGATCATGTTTGCTTTCATACACTGATCATGTGCCTCTGGAGGCAATAAACAAAGAGCTGAGTAGGCACGAATCAAACAGTCAGCAGGCAAAAATCATGGAACTCAGCTGTGAGGAATCATGCTGCTCAGCTGGCAATAATCAAGCAGCTGAGTAGGCAGGAATACACAGCACAGCTGGCAATTGTCAAGCAGATGACAGGCAGGAATCATGCAGCTCAGCTGGCAATTGTCAAGCAGATGAGCAGACAGGAATCACGCAGCTCAGCAGGCCCTGATCACGTGACTGAGCATGCACTGTTCACCTGGCTGATCATACACTGATCAATTGATTGATCATGCACTGATCACTTGGATATCATGCACTGATCACGTGGCTGATCATACACTGTTCACGTGTCTGACCATGCACTGATCTCATGGCTGATCATGCACTGCTCACGTAACTGATCATGCACTGATCACGTGATTGATCATGCACTGATCACGTGGCTGATCATGCACTGATCACGTGCTATCATGCACTGATCACGTGACTGATCATGCACTGATCACGTATTTATCATGCACTGATCACGTGGCTGATCATGCACTGATCACGTGACTGATCGCGCACTGATCACGTGACTGATCATGCACTGATCACGTGGCTATCATGGACTGATCACATGGCTGATCATGCACTGATCACGTAATTGATCATGCACTGATCACCTGGCTGATCATGCATTGATCATGTGACTGATCATGTGCTGATCATGTTTGGTGTCACACACTGATCATGTGCATCTGCAGGCAATGAACAAAGAGCTGAGTAGGCAGGAATCAGTCATCAGGCTATAATCATGGAACTCACCTCTGAGAAATCATGCTGCTCAGCTGGCAATAATCAAGTAGCTGAGCAGGCAGGAATTATGCAGCACAGCTGGCAATTGTCAAGCAGATGACAGGCAGGAATCGTGCAGCTCAGCTGGCAATTGTCAAGCAGAGGCAGACAGTAATCACGCAGCTCAGCAGGCCCTAATCACGTGACTGAGCATGCACTGTTCACGTGGCTGATCACACACTTTCACGTGAATGATCATGCACTGATCACGTGGCTCTCATGCACTGATCACGTGATTGATCATGCACTGATCACGTAATTGTACCCTGCTCACGTGGCTATCATGCACTGATCACGTGGCTGATCATGCACTGATCACGTGACTGATCATGCACTGATCACGTAGCTATCTTGCACTGATCAGCTTCACTGATCATACACTCATCACGGGACTGATCGTGCACTGATCACGGCGCTATCATGCATTGATACATGACTCCACATGCACTGATCACGTGGCTGATCATGCACTGATCACGTGACTGATCATGCACTGATCACGTGGCTGATCATGCACTGATCACGTGGCTGACCATGCACTGATCACGTGACTGATCATGCACTGATCACGTGGCTGATCATGCACTGATCACGTGACTGATCATGCACTGATCACGTGGCTGATCATGCACTGATCACGTGGCTATCATGCACTGCACACGTGACTGCGCATGCACTGATGACGTGGCTGTTCGGGCACTGATCACGTGTTTATCAGGCAGTGATCAGTGACTGACAGGCGCTGATCAGGGGACTGTGCACGCACTGATCAGGTGGCTGATCAGGAACTGACCACCTGACTGCGCATGCAGTGATCACGTGGCTGGTCGTTCACTGATCACGTGTTTATCATACGGTGATCACGTGACTGAGAGGCGCTGATCACGTGACTGTGCCGTCAGTGATCACGTGGCTGAGCAGGCACTGATATCGTGACTGAGCATGCACTGATCATGTGCCGGGAGCCGGGGAGGCATTCCACTCTGGACAAAGGTCATGAGGAAGGAGGCTCGGCATACGCAAATGCGGGATCGAGCCTCAGGAGTCCACCCGGATATTCTCGAGCATCTCCCCCCAAAACCGGAGTCTGCCTACTGTATTGCTTTGTGCTCTCACCTCTGATTTCACTGGGGGCTGTCCCCCACCACCATCTCGCTCTCTCTGTCAAAGAGTTAACTTACAGCTCCAATTCATAAAGTTCCTTGTCATTCTTCCCTTTAACTTCCAGCTGAGTCTCCATCTGGAGCGCGGAACCCACCACGCTTACTAATTATGCCTGGGCTGCTAAGACCCACTCGAGAAGGTGTCTAGGGTGAGGCACCTTTCGCTATTCGAGAGGGCGCCTGCGGCCTACGTAAGTGGTGCAAACTTCTTGTCTTGAAGTTTGATTGGTCTTCCGCGTAAACCAAGCTACTCAGTCTCTTTTCTCCACCGAATTTTCCTACTGAGCTCTCCTCATACTATTATTCTTGACATCTCTGATTAGCATATAAATAGTCGCCTAGGCCATCTCTCCTTCGAATACCCTGGATCAGTTGGGGCTGGTCCCGGCAGGTGGCGACCGAACAGGGACCTCAGGAGGCAATACTCAAAGAGCTGAGCAGACACGAACCACGCAATCAGCAGGCAATAAGCATGGAGCTCAGCAGTGACGAATCATGCTGCTCAACTGGCAATAATCAAGCACGTGACCAGGCAGGAATCACGCAGCTCAGCTGGCAATTGTCAAGCAGATGAGCCGACAGGAATCACGCAGCTCAGCTGGAAATTGTCAAGCAGATGAGCCGACAGGAATCACGCAGCTCAGATGCAATTGTCATGCAGATGAGCCGGCAGGAATCACGCAGCTCAGCAGGCCCTGATCACGTGACTCTGCAGGCACTGATCACGTGGCTGATCAAGTCCAGATCACGTGACTGAGCATGCACTGATCACGTGGCTATCATGCACTGATGACGTGACTGCGCATGCACTGATGACGTGGCTGATCAGGCACTGATCACATGGCTCATCATGCACTGATCACGTGTTTATCAGGCAATGATCAGTGACTGACAGGCGCTGATCATGGGACTGTGCATGCACTGATCACGTGGCTATCATGCACTGATCACGTGACTGCGCATGCACTGATGACGTGGCTGTTCGGGCACTGATCACGTGTTTATCAGGCAGTGATCAGTGACTGACAGGCGCTGATCAGGGGACTGTGCACGCACTGATCAGGTGGCTGATCAGGAACTGACCACCTGACTGCGCATGCAGTGATCACGTGGCTGGTCGTTCACTGATCACGTGTTTATCATACGGTGATCACGTGACTGAGAGGCGCTGATCACGTGACTGTGCCGTCAGTGATCACGTGGCTGAGCAGGCACTGATATCGTGACTGAGCATGCACTGATCATGTGCCGGGAGCCGGGAGGCATTCCACTCTGGACAAAGGTCATGAGGAAGGAGGCTCGGCATACGCAAATGCGGGATCGAGCCTCAGGAGTCCACCCGGATATTCTCGAGCATCTCCCCCCAAAAAACCAGAGTCTGCCTACTGTATTGCTTTGTGCTCTCACCTCTGATTTCACTGGGGGCTGTCCCCCACCACCATCTCGCTCTCTCTGTCAAAGAGTTAACTTACAGCTCCAATTCATAAAGTTCCTTGTCATTCTTCCCTTTAACTTCCAGCTGAGTCTCCATCTGGAGCGCGGAACCCACCACGCTTACTAATTATGCCTGGGCTGCTAAGACCCACTCGAGAAGGTGTCTAGGGTGAGGCACCTTTCGCTATTCGAGAGGCGCCTGCGGCCTACGTAAGTGGTGCAAACTTCTTGTCTTGAAGTTTGATTGGTCTTCCGCGTAAACCAAGCTACTCAGTCTCTTTTCTCCACCGAATTTTCCTACTGAGCTCTCCTCATACTATTATTCTTGACATCTCTGATTAGCATATAAATAGTCGCCTAGGCCATCTCTCCTTCGAATACCCTGGATCAGTTGGGGCTGGTCCCCGGCAGGTGGCGACCGAACAGGGACCTCAGGAGGCAATACTCAAAGAGCTGAGCAGACACGAACCACGCAATCAGCAGGCAATAAGCATGGAGCTCAGCAGTGACGAATCATGCTGCTCAACTGGCAATAATCAAGCACGTGACCAGGCAGGAATCACGCAGCTCAGCTGGCAATTGTCAAGCAGATGAGCCGACAGGAATCACGCAGCTCAGCTGGCAATTGTCATGCAGATGAGCCGGCAGGAATCACGCAGCTCAGCAGGCCCTGATCACGTGACTCTGCAGGCACTGATCACGTGGCTGATCAAGTCCAGATCACGTGACTGAGCATGCACTGATCACGTGGCTATCATGCACTGATCACGTGGCTGATCATGCACTGATCACGTGCTGATCATGCACTGATCACTGACTGATCATGCACTGATCACGTGCAATCATGCACTGATCACGTGGCTGATCATGCACTGATCACGTGGCTATCATGCACTGATCACGTGGCTGATCATGCACTGATACGTGACTGATCATGCACTGATCACGTGACTATCATGCACTGATCACGTGACTGAATGGTGCTGATCATGTGACTGATCATGCACTGATCACGTGACTGATCATGCAGTGATCACGTGGCTATCATGCACTACTCATGTGGCTGATCATGCAATGATCATGTAGCTACCATGTACAGGACACGTGAATGATCATACACCCATCAGGTGACTGATCATGCACTGATCACGTGGCTATCATGCACTGATCACGAGACTGATCATGCACTGATCACGTCTATATCATGCACTGATCACATGACTGCCCATGCACTGATCACGTGGATGATCATACACTAATCATGTGACAGATCATGCACTGATCACGTGGCTGATCATGCACTGATACCATGACTGAGCATGGACTGATCACATGACTATCATGTAGTGATCACGTGACTTAATGGCGCTGATCATGTGACTGATCATGCGCTGATCATGTTTGCTATCATACACTGATCATGTGCCACTGGAGGCAATAAACAAAGAGCTGAGTAGGCACGAATCAAACAGTCAGCAGGAAATAATCATGGAACTCAGCTGTGAGGAATCATCCTGCTCAGCTGGCAATAATCAAGCAGCTGAGCAGGCAGGAATTACGCAGCACAGCTGACAATTGTCAAGCAGATGACAGGCAGGAATCGTGCAGCTCAGCTGGCAATTGTCAAGCAGATGAGCAGACAGTAATCACGCAGCTCAGCAGGCCCTGATCACGTGACTGAGCATGCACTGATCACGTGGCTGATCATACACTGATCACGTGACTGATCATGCACTGATCACGTGGCTGATCATGCACTGATCACGTGTCTGATCATGCACTGATCACGTGGCTGATCATGCACTGATCACGTGACTGATCATGCACTGATCACGTGGCTATCATGCACTGATCACGTGGCTGATCATGCACTGATCACGTGGCTATCATGCACTGATCACGTGACTGATCATGCACTGATCACGTGACTGATCATGCACTGATCACGTGGCTATCATGCACTGATCACTTGGCTGATCATGCACTGATCACGCAGCTACCATGCACTGATCACGTGACTGATCATGCACTGATCACGTAATTGATCATGGACTGATCATGTGGCTGATCATGCACTGATCACGTGACTGATCATGCACTGATCACGTGGCTGATCATGCACTGATCACGTGGCTATCATGCACTGATCACATTGCTGGACATGCATTGATCATGTAGCTACCATGTACGGTCACGTGAATGATCATACACCCATCAGGTGACTGATCATGCACTGATCACGTGGCTATCATGCACTGACCGAGACTGATCATGCACTGATCACGACTAATCATGCACTGATCACATGACTGCCCATGCACTGATCATGTGGATGATCATACACTAATCATGTGACAGATCATGCACTGATCACGTGGCTGATCATGCAATGATCACGCAGCTACCATGTACTGGTCACATGACTGATCATGCAGTGATCACGTAATTAATCATGCACTGATCACCTGGCTTATCATGCATTGATCATGTGACTGTCATGTGCTGATCATGTTTGGTGTCATACACTGATCATGTGCCTCTGGAGGCAATGAACAAAGAGCTGAGCAGACACGAATCACGTCAGCAGGCAATAATCATGGAACTCAGCAGTGAGAAATCATGCTGCTCAGCTGGCAATAATCAAGCAGATGAGCAGGCAGGAATCACGCAGCACAGCTGGCAATTGTCAAGCAGATGACAGGCAGGAATCGTGCAGCTCAGCTGGCAATTGTCAAGCAGATGAGCAGACAGAAATCACGCAGCTCAGCAGGCCCTGATCACGTGACTGAGCATGCACTGTTCACGTGGCTGATCACACACTGATCACGTGACTGATCATGCACTGATCACGTGGCTCATCATGCACTGATCACGTGTTTATCAGGCAATGATCAGTGACTGACAGGCGCTGATCATGGGACTGTGCACGCACTGATCACGTGGCTATCATGCACTGATCACGTGACTGCGCATGCACTGATGACGTGGCTGTTCGGGCACTGATCACGTGTTTATCAGGCAGTGATCAGTGACTGACAGGCGCTGATCAGGGGACTGTGCACGCACTGATCAGGTGGCTGATCAGGAACTGACCACCTGACTGCGCATGCAGTGATCACGTGGCTGGTCGTTCACTGATCACGTGTTTATCATACGGTGATCACGTGACTGAGAGGCGCTGATCACGTGACTGTGCCGTCAGTGATCACGTGGCTGAGCAGGCACTGATATCGTGACTGAGCATGCACTGATCATGTGCCGGGAGCCGGGGAGGCATTCCACTCTGGACAAAGGTCATGAGGAAGGAGGCTCGGCATACGCAAATGCGGGATCGAGCCTCAGGAGTCCACCCGGATATTCTCGAGCATCTCCCCCCAAAAACCAGAGTCTGCCTACTGTATTGCTTTGTGCTCTCACCTCTGATTTCACTGGGGGCTGTCCCCCACCACCATCTCGCTCTCTCTGTCAAAGAGTTAACTTACAGCTCCAATTCATAAAGTTCCTTGTCATTCTTCCCTTTAACTTCCAGCTGAGTCTCCATCTGGAGCGCGGAACCCACCACGCTTACTAATTATGCCTGGGCTGCTAAGACCCACTCGAGAAGGTGTCTAGGGTGAGGCACCTTTCGCTATTCGAGAGGGCGCCTGCGGCCTACGTAAGTGGTGCAAACTTCTTGTCTTGAAGTTTGATTGGTCTTCCGCGTAAACCAAGCTACTCAGTCTCTTTTCTCCACCGAATTTTCCTACTGAGCTCTCCTCATACTATTATTCTTGACATCTCTGATTAGCATATAAATAGTCGCCTAGGCCATCTCTCCTTCGAATACCCTGGATCAGTTGGGGCTGGTCCCCGGCAGGTGGCGACCGAACAGGGACCTCAGGAGGCAATACTCAAAGAGCTGAGCAGACACGAACCACGCAATCAGCAGGCAATAAGCATGGAGCTCAGCAGTGACGAATCATGCTGCTCAACTGGCAATAATCAAGCACGTGACCAGGCAGGAATCACGCAGCTCAGCTGGCAATTGTCAAGCAGATGAGCCGACAGGAATCACGCAGCTCAGCAGGCCCTGATCACGTGACTCTGCAGGCACTGATCACGTGGCTGATCAAGTCCAGATCACGTGACTGAGCATGCACTGATCACGTGGCTATCATGCACTGATGACGTGACTGCGCATGCACTGATGACGTGGCTGATCGGGCACTGATCACATGGCTCATCATGCACTGATCACGTGTTTATCAGGCAATGATCAGTGACTGACAGGCGCTGATCATGGGACTGTGCACGCACTGATCACGTGGCTATCATGCACTGATCACGTGACTGCGCATGCACTGATGACGTGGCTGTTCGGGCACTGATCACGTGTTTATCAGGCAGTGATCAGTGACTGACAGGCGCTGATCAGGGGACTGTGCACGCACTGATCAGGTGGCTGATCAGGAACTGACCACCTGACTGCGCATGCAGTGATCACGTGGCTGGTCGTTCACTGATCACGTGTTTATCATACGGTGATCACGTGACTGAGAGGCGCTGATCACGTGACTGTGCCGTCAGTGATCACGTGGCTGAGCAGGCACTGATATCGTGACTGAGCATGCACTGATCATGTGCCGGGAGCCGGGGAGGCATTCCACTCTGGACAAAGGTCATGAGGAAGGAGGCTCGGCATACGCAAATGCGGGATCGAGCCTCAGGAGTCCACCCGGATATTCTCGAGCATCTCCCCCCAAAAAAACCAGAGTCTGCCTACTGTATTGCTTTGTGCTCTCACCTCTGATTTCACTGGGGCTGTCCCCCACCATCTCGCTCTCTCTATCAAAGAGTTAACTTACAGCTCCAATTCATAAAGTTCCTTGTCATTCTTCCCTTTAACTTCCAGCTGAGTCTCCATCTGGAGCGCGGAACCCACCACGCTTACTAATTATGCCTGGGCTGCTAAGACCCACTCGAGAAGGTGTCTAGGGTGAGGCACCTTTCGCTATTCGAGAGGCACCTGCGGCTACGTAAGTGGTGCAAACTTCTTGTCTTGAAGTTTGATTGGTCTTCCGCGTAAACCAAGCTACTCAGTCTCTTTTCTCCACCGAATTTTCCTACTGAGCTCTCCTCATACTATTATTCTTGACATCTCTGATTAGCATATAAATAGTCGCCTAGGCCATCTCTCCTTCGAATACCCTGGATCAGTTGGGGCTGGTCCCCGGCAGGTGGCGACCGAACAGGGACCTCAGGAGGCAATACTCAAAGAGCTGAGCAGACACGAACCACGCAATCAGCAGGCAATAAGCATGGAGCTCAGCAGTGACGAATCATGCTGCTCAACTGGCAATAATCAAGCACGTGACCAGGCAGGAATCACGCAGCTCAGCTGGCAATTGTCAAGCAGATGAGCCGACAGGAATCACGCAGCTCAGCTGGCAATTGTCAAGCAGATGAGCCGACAGGAATCACGCAGCTCAGCAATTGTCATGCAGATGAGCCGGCAGGAATCACGCAGCTCAGCAGGCCCTGATCACGTGACTCTGCAGGCACTGATCACGTGGCTGATCAAGTCCAGATCACGTGACTGAGCATGCACTGATCACGTGGCTATCATGCACTGATGACGTGACTGCGCATGCACTGATGACGTGGCTGATCGGGCACTGATCACATGGCTCATCATGCACTGATCACGTGTTTATCAGGCAATGATCAGTGACTGACAGGCGCTGATCATGGGACTGTGCATGCACTGATCACGTGGCTATCATGCACTGATCACGTGACTGCGCATGCACTGATGACGTGGCTGTTCGGGCACTGATCACGTGTTTATCAGGCAGTGATCAGTGACTGACAGGCGCTGATCAGGGGACTGTGCACGCACTGATCAGGTGGCTGATCAGGAACTGACCACCTGACTGCGCATGCAGTGATCACGTGGCTGGTCGTTCACTGATCACGTGTTTATCATAGGGTGATCACGTGACTGAGAGGCGCTGATCACGTGACTGTGCCGTCAGTGATCACGTGGCTGAGCAGGCACTGATATCGTGACTGAGCATGCACTGATCATGTGCCGGGAGCCGGGAGGCATTCCACTCTGGACAAAGGTCATGAGGAAGGAGGCTCGGCATATGCAAATGCGGGATCGAGCCTCAGGAGTCCACCCGGATATTCTCGAGCATCTCCCCCCAAAAAACCAGAGTCTGCCTACTGTATTGCTTTGTGCTCTCACCTCTGATTTCACTGGGGCTGTCCCCCACCACCATCTCGCTCTCTCTGTCAAAGAGTTAACTTACAGCTCCAATTCATAAAGTTCCTTGTCATTCTTCCCTTTAACTTCCAGCTGAGTCTCCATCTGGAGCGCGGAACCCACCACGCTTACTAATTATGCCTGGGCTGCTAAGACCCACTCGAGAAGGTGTCTAGGGTGAGGCACCTTTCGCTATTCGAGAGGGCGCCTGCGGCCTACGTAAGTGGTGCAAACTTCTTGTCTTGAAGTTTGATTGGTCTTCCGCGTAAACCAAGCTACTCAGTCTCTTTTCTCCACCGAATTTTCCTACTGAGCTCTCCTCATACTATTATTCTTGACATCTCTGATTAGCATATAAATAGTCGCCTAGGCCATCTCTCCTTCGAATACCCTGGATCAGTTGGGGCTGGTCCCCGGCAGGTGGCGACCGAACAGGGACCTCAGGAGGCAATACTCAAAGAGCTGAGCAGACACGAACCACGCAATCAGCAGGCAATAAGCATGGAGCTCAGCAGTGACGAATCATGCTGCTCAACTGGCAATAATCAAGCACGTGACCAGGCAGGAATCACGCAGCTCAGCTGGCAATTGTCAAGCAGATGAGCACAGGAATCACGCAGCTCAGCAATTGTCAAGCAGATGAGCCGACAGGAATCACGCAGCTCAGATGGCAATTGTCATGCAGATGAGCTGGCAGGAATCACGCAGCTCAGCAGGCCCTGATCACGTGACTCTGCAGGCACTGATCACGTGGCTGATCAAGTGCAGATCACGTGACTGAGCATGCACTGATCACGTGGCTATCATGCACTGATGACGTGACTGCGCATGCACTGATGACGTGGCTGATGGGGCACTGATCACATGGCTCATCATGCACTGATCACGTGTTTATCAGGCAATGATCAGTGACTGACAGGCGCTGATCATGGGACTGTGCACGCACTGATCACGTGGCTATCATGCACTGATCACGTGACTGCGCATGCACTGATGACGTGGCTGTTCGGGCACTGATCACGTGTTTATCAGGCAGTGATCAGTGACTGACAGGCGCTGATCAGGGGACTGTGCACGCACTGATCAGGTGGCTGATCAGGAACTGACCACCTGACTGCGCATGCAGTGATCACGTGGCTGGTCGTTCCCTGATCACGTGTTTATCATACGGTGATCACGTGACTGAGAGGCGCTGATCACGTGACTGTGCCGTCAGTGATCACGTGGCTGAGCAGGCACTGATATCGTGACTGAGCATGCACTGATCATGTGCCGGGAGCCGGGGGCATTCCACTCTGGACAAAGGTCATGAGGAAGGAGGCTCGGCATACGCAAATGCGGGATCGAGCCTCAGGAGTCCACCCGGATATTCTCGAGCATCTCCCCCAAAAAACCTGAGTCTGCCTACTGTATTGCTTTGTGCTCTCACCTCTGATTTCACTGGGGGCTGTCCCCCACCACCATCTCGCTCTCTCTGTCAAAGAGTTAACTTACAGCTCCAATTCATAAAGTTCCTTGTCATTCTTCCCTTTAACTTCCAGCTGAGTCTCCATCTGGAGCGCGGAACCCACCACGCTTACTAATTATGCCTGGGCTGCTAAGACCCACTCGAGAAGGTGTCTAGGGTGAGGCACCTTTCGCTATTCGAGAGGGCGCCTGCGGCCTACGTAAGTGGTGCAAACTTCTTGTCTTGAAGTTTGATTGGTCTTCCGCGTAAACCAAGCTACTCAGTCTCTTTTCTCCACCGAATTTTCCTACTGAGCTCTCCTCATACTATTATTCTTGACATCTCTGATTAGCATATAAATAGTCGCCTAGGCCATCTCTCCTTCGAATACCCTGGATCAGTTGGGGCTGGTCCCCGGCAGGTGGCGACCGAACAGGGACCTCAGGAGGCAATACTCAAAGAGCTGAGCAGACACGAACCACGCAATCAGCAGGCAATAAGCATGGAGCTCAGCAGTGACGAATCATGCTGCTCAACTGGCAATAATCAAGCACGTGACCAGGCAGGAATCACGCAGCTCAGCTGGCAATTGTCAAGCAGATGAGCCGGCAGGAATCACGCAGCTCAGCAGGCCCTGATCACGTGACTCTGCAGGCACTGATCACGTGGCTGATCAAGTCCAGATCACGTGACTGAGCATGCACTGATCACGTGGCTATCATGCACTGATGACGTGACTGCGCATGCACTGATGACGTGGCTGATCGGGCACTGATCACATGGCTCATCATGCACTGATCACGTGTTTATCAGGCAATGATCAGTGACTGACAGGCGCTGATCATGGGACTGTGCACGCACTGATCACGTGGCTATCATGCACTGATCACGTGACTGCGCATGCACTGATGACGTGGCTGTTCGGGCACTGATCACGTGTTTATCAGGCAGTGATCAGTGACTGACAGGCGCTGATCAGGGGACTGTGCACGCACTGATCAGGTGGCTGATCAGGAACTGACCACCTGACGCGCATGCAGTGATCACGTGGCTGGTCGTTCACTGATCACGTGTTTATCATACGGTGATCACGTGACTGAGAGGCGCTGATCACGTGACTGTGCCGTCAGTGATCACGTGGCTGAGCAGGCACTGATATCGTGACTGAGCATGCACTGATCATGTGCCGGGAGCCGGGGAGGCATTCCACTCTGGACAAAGGTCATGAGGAAGGAGGCTCGGCATACGCAAATGCGGGATCGAGCCTCAGGAGTCCACCCGGATATTCTCGAGCATCTCCCCCAAAAAAACCAGAGTCTGCCTACTGTATTGCTTTGTGCTCTCACCTCTGATTTCACTGGGGGCTGTCCCCCACCACCATCTCGCTCTCTCTGTCAAAGAGTTAACTTACAGCTCCAATTCATAAAGTTCCTTGTCATTCTTCCCTTTAACTTCCAGCTGAGTCTCCATCTGGAGCGCGGAACCCACCACGCTTACTAATTATGCCTGGGCTGCTAAGACCCACTCGAGAAGGTGTCTAGGGTGAGGCACCTTTCGCTATTCGAGAGGGCGCCTGCGGCCTCGTAAGTGGTGCAAACTTCTTGTCTTGAAGTTTGATTGGTCTTCCGCGTAAACCAAGCTACTCAGTCTCTTTTCTCCACCGAATTTTCCTACTGAGCTCTCCTCATACTATTATTCTTGACATCTCTGATTAGCATATAAATAGTCGCCTAGGCCATCTCTCCTTCGAATACCCTGGATCAGTTGGGGCTGGTCCCCGGCAGGTGGCGACCGAACAGGGACCTCAGGAGGCAATACTCAAAGAGCTGAGCAGACACGAACCACGCAATCAGCAGGCAATAAGCATGGAGCTCAGCAGTGACGAATCATGCTGCTCAACTGGCAATAATCAAGCACGTGACCAGGCAGGAATCACGCAGCTCAGCTGGCAATTGTCAAGCAGATGAGCCGACAGGAATCACGCAGCTCAGCTGGCAATTGTCATGCAGATGAGCCGGCAGGAATCACGCAGCTCAGCAGGCCCTGATCACGTGACTCTGCAGGCACTGATCACGTGGCTGATCAAGTCCAGATCACGTGACTGAGCATGCACTGATCACGTGGCTATCATGCACTGATCACGTGGCTGATCATGCACTGATCACGTGCCTGATCATGCACTGATCACTGACTGATCATGCACTGATCACGTGGCAATCATGCACTGATCACGTGGCTGATCATGCACTGATCACGTGGCTATCATGCACTGATCACGTGGCTATCATGCACTGATCACGTGGCTGATCATGCACTGATCACCGTGACTGAGCATGGACTGATCACGTGACTATCATGCAGTGATCACGTGACTGAATGGTGCTGATCATGTGACTGATCATGCACTGATCACGTGACTGATCATGCAGTGATCACGTGGCTATCATGCACTACTCATGTGGCTGATCATGCAATGATCATGTATCTACCATGTACAGGACACGTGAATGATCATACACCCATCAGGTGACTGATCATGCACTGATCACGTGGCTATCATGCACTGACCACGAGACTGATCATGCACTGATCACGTCTATATCATGCACTGATCACATGACTGCCCATGCACTGATCACGTGGATGATCATACACTAATCATGTGACAGATCATGCACTGATCACGTGGCTGATCATGCACTGATACCATGACTGAGCATGGACTGATCACATGACTATCATGTAGTGATCACGTGACTTAATGGCGCTGATCATGTGACTGATCATGCGCTGATCATGTTTGCTATCATACACTGATCATGTGCCTCTGGAGGCAATAAACAAAGAGCTGAGTAGGCACGAATCAAACAGTCAGCAGGCAATAATCATGGAACTCAGGTGTGAGGAATCATGCTGCTCAGCTGGCAATAATCAAGCAGCTGAGCAGGCAGGAATCACGCAGCACAGCTGGCAATTGTCAAGCAGATGACAGGCAGGAATCACGCAGCTCAGCTGGCAATTGTCATGCAGATGAGCAGACAGGAATCACGCAGCTCAGCAGGCCCTGATCACGTGACTGAGCATGCACTGATCACGTGGCTGATCATACACTGATCACGTGACTGATCATGCACTGATCACGTGGCTGATCATGCACTGATCACGTGTCTGATCATGCACTGATCACGTGGCTGATCATGCACTGATCATGACTGATCATGCACTGATCACGTGGCTATCATGCACTGATCACGTGGCTGATCATGCACTGATCACGCAGCTATCATGCACTGATCACGTGACTGATCATGCACTGATCACGTGACTGATCATGCACTGATGACGTGGCTATCATGCACTGATCACGTGGCTGATCATGCACTGATCACGCAGCTACCATGTACTGATCACGTGACTGATCATGCACTGATCACGTAATTGATCATGGACTGATCATGTGGCTGATCATGCACTGATCACGTGACTGATCATGCACTGATCACGTGGCTGATCATGCACTGATCACGTGGCTATCATGCACTGATCACATTGCTGGACATGCACTGATCATATAGCTACCATGTACCGGTCACGTGAATGATCATACACCCATCAGGTGACTGATCATGCACTGATCACGTGGCTATCATGCACTGACCGAGAGGCAAATGCACTGATCACACTAATCATGCACTGATCACATGACTGCCCATGCACTGATCATGTGGATGATCATACACTAATCATGTGACAGATCATGCACTGATCACGTGGCTGATCATGCAATGATCACGCAGCTACCATGTACTGGTCACATGACTGATCATGCACTGATCACGTAATTAATCATGCACTGATCACCTGGCTTATCATGCATTGATCATGTGACTGATCATGTGCTGATCATGTTTGGTGTCATACACTGATCATGTGCCTCTGGAGGCAATGAACAAAGAGCTGAGCAGGCACGAATCAGTCAGCAGGCAATAATCATGGAACTCAGCAGTGAGAAATCATGCTGCTCAGCTGGCAATAATCAAGCAGTGAGCAGGCAGGAATCGCAGCACAGCTGGCAATTGTCAAGCAGATGACCGCAGGAATCACGCAGCTCAGCTGGCAATTGTCAAGCAGATGAGCAGACAGAAATCACGCAGCTCAGCAGGCCCTGATCACGTGACTGAGCATGCACTGATCACGTGGCTGATCACACACTGATCACGTGACTGATCATGCACTGATCACGTGGCTCATCATGCACTGATCACGTGTTTATCAGGCAATGATCAGTGACTGACAGGCGCTGATCATGGGACTGTGCACGCACTGATCACGTGGCTATCATGCACTGATCACGTGACTGCGCATGCACTGATGACGTGGCTGTTCGGGCACTGATCACGTGTTTATCAGGCAGTGATCAGTGACTGACAGGCGCTGATCAGGGGACTGTGCACGCACTGATCAGGTGGCTGATCAGGAACTGACCACCTGACTCGCATGCAGTGATCACGTGGCTGGTCGTTCACTGATCACGTGTTTATCATACGGTGATCACGTGACTGAGAGGCGCTGATCACGTGACTGTGCCGTCAGTGATCACGTGGCTGAGCAGGCACTGATATCGTGACTGAGCATGCACTGATCATGTGCCGGGAGCCGGGGAGGCATTCCACTCTGGACAAAGGTCATGAGGAAGGAGGCTCGGCATACGCAAATGCGGGATCGAGCCTCAGGAGTCCACCCGGATATTCTCGAGCATCTCCCCAAAAAACCAGAGTCTGCCTACTGTATTGCTTTGTGCTCTCACCTCTGATTTCACTGGGGGCTGTCCCCCACCACCATCTCGCTCTCTCTGTCAAAGAGTTAACTTACAGCTCCAATTCATAAAGTTCCTTGTCATTCTTCCCTTTAACTTCCAGCTGAGTCTCCATCTGGAGCGCGGAACCCACCACGCTTACTAATTATGCCTGGGCTGCTAAGACCCACTCGAGAAGGTGTCTAGGGTGAGGCACCTTTCGCTATTCGAGAGGGCACCTGCGGCTGTAAGTGGTGCAAACTTCTTGTCTTGAAGTTTGATTGGTCTTCCGCGTAAACCAAGCTACTCAGTCTCTTTTCTCCACCGAATTTTCCTACTGAGCTCTCCTCATACTATTATTCTTGACATCTCTGATTAGCATATAAATAGTCGCCTAGGCCATCTCTCCTTCGAATACCCTGGATCAGTTGGGGCTGGTCCCCGGCAGGTGGCGACCGAACAGGGACCTCAGGAGGCAATACTCAAAGAGCTGAGCAGACACGAACCACGCAATCAGCAGGCAATAAGCATGGAGCTCAGCAGTGACGAATCATGCTGCTCAACTGGCAATAATCAAGCACGTGACCAGGCAGGAATCACGCAGCTCAGCTGGCAATTGTCAAGCAGATGAGCCGACAGGAATCACGCAGCTCAGCAGGCCCTGATCACGTGACTCTGCAGGCACTGATCACGTGGCTGATCAAGTCCAGATCACGTGACTGAGCATGCACTGATCACGTGGCTATCATGCACTGATGACGTGACTGCGCATGCACTGATGACGTGGCTGATCGGGCACTGATCACATGGCTCATCATGCACTGATCACGTGTTTATCAGGCAATGATCAGTGACTGACAGGCGCTGATCATGGGACTGTGCACGCACTGATCACGTGGCTATCATGCACTGATCACGTGACTGCGCATGCACTGATGACGTGGCTGTTCGGGCACTGATCACGTGTTTATCAGGCAGTGATCAGTGACTGACAGGCGCTGATCAGGGGACTGTGCACGCACTGATCAGGTGGCTGATCAGGAACTGACCACCTGACTGCGCATGCAGTGATCACGTGGCTGGTCGTTCACTGATCACGTGTTTATCATACGGTGATCACGTGACTGAGAGGCGCTGATCACGTGACTGTGCCGTCAGTGATCACGTGGCTGAGCAGGCACTGATATCGTGACTGAGCATGCACTGATCATGTGCCGGGAGCCGGGGAGGCATTCCACTCTGGACAAAGGTCATGAGGAAGGAGGCTCGGCATACGCAAATGCGGGATCGAGCCTCAGGAGTCCACCCGGATATTCTCGAGCATCTCCCCCCAAAAAACCGGTCTGCCTACTGTATTGCTTTGTGCTCTCACCTCTGATTTCACTGGGGGCTGTCCCCCACCACCATCTCGCTCTCTCTGTCAAAGAGTTAACTTACAGCTCCAATTCATAAAGTTCCTTGTCATTCTTCCCTTTAACTTCCAGCTGAGTCTCCATCTGGAGCGCGGAACCCACCACGCTTACTAATTATGCCTGGGCTGCTAAGACCCACTCGAGAAGGTGTCTAGGGTGAGGCACCTTTCGCTATTCGAGAGGGCGCCTGCGGCCTACGTAAGTGGTGCAAACTTCTTGTCTTGAAGTTTGATTGGTCTTCCGCGTAAACCAAGCTACTCAGTCTCTTTTCTCCACCGAATTTTCCTACTGAGCTCTCCTCATACTATTATTCTTGACATCTCTGATTAGCATATAAATAGTCGCCTAGGCCATCTCTCCTTCGAATACCCTGGATCAGTTGGGGCTGGTCCCCGGCAGGTGGCGACCGAACAGGGACCTCAGGAGGCAATACTCAAAGAGCTGAGCAGACACGAACCACGCAATCAGCAGGCAATAAGCATGGAGCTCAGCAGTGACGAATCATGCTGCTCAACTGGCAATAATCAAGCACGTGACCAGGCAGGAATCACGCAGCTCAGCTGGCAATTGTCAAGCAGATGAGCCGACAGGAATCACGCAGCTCAGCTGGCAATTGTCATGCAGATGAGCCGGCAGGAATCACGCAGCTCAGCAGGCCCTGATCACGTGACTCTGCAGGCACTGATCACGTGGCTGATCAAGTCCAGATCACGTGACTGAGCATGCACTGATCACGTGGCTATCATGCACTGATGACGTGACTGCGCATGCACTGATGACGTGGCTGATCGGGCACTGATCACATGGCTCATCATGCACTGATCACGTGTTTATCAGGCAATGATCAGTGACTGACAGGCGCTGATCATGGGACTGTGCATGCACTGATCACGTGGCTATCATGCACTGATCACGTGACTGCGCATGCACTGATGACGTGGCTGTTCGGGCACTGATCACGTGTTTATCAGGCAGTGATCAGTGACTGACAGGCGCTGATCAGGGACTGTGCACGCACTGATCAGGTGGCTGATCAGGAACTGACCACCTGACTGCGCATGCAGTGATCACGTGGCTGGTCGTTCACTGATCACGTGTTTATCATGCGGTGATCACGTGACTGAGAGGCGCTGATCACGTGACTGTGCCGTCAGTGATCACGTGGCTGAGCAGGCACTGATATCGTGACTGAGCATGCACTGATCATGTGCCGGGAGCCGGGGAGGCATTCCACTCTGGACAAAGGTCATGAGGAAGGAGGCTGGGCATACGCAAATGCGGGATCGAGCCTCAGGAGTCCACCCGGATATTCTCGAGCATCTCTCCCCCCAAAAAACCAGAGTCTGCCTACTGTATTGCTTTGTGCTCTCACCTCTGATTTCACTGGGGGCTGTCCCCCACCACCATCTCGCTCTCTCTGTCAAAGAGTTAACTTACAGCTCCAATTCATAAAGTTCCTTGTCATTCTTCCCTTTAACTTCCAGCTGAGTCTCCATCTGGAGCGCGGAACCCACCACGCTTACTAATTATGCCTGGGCTGCTAAGACCCACTCGAGAAGGTGTCTAGGGTGAGGCACCTTTCGCTATTCGAGAGGGCGCCTGCGGCCTCGTAAGTGGTGCAAACTTCTTGTCTTGAAGTTTGATTGGTCTTCCGTGTAAAGCAAGCTACTCAGTCTCTTTTCTCCACCGAATTTTCCTACTGAGCTCTCCTCATACTATTATTCTTGACATCTCTGATTAGCATATAAAGATTCGCCTAGGCCATCTCTCCTTCGAATACCCTGGATCAGTTGGGGCTGGTCCCGGCAGGTGGCGACCGAACAGGGACCTCAGGAGGCAATACTCAAAGAGCTGAGCAGACACGAACCACGCAATCAGCAGGCAATAAGCATGGAGCTCAGCAGTGACGAATCATGCTGCTCAACTGGCAATAATCAAGCACGTGACCAGGCAGGAATCACGCAGCTCAGCTGGCAATTGTCAAGCAGATGAGCCGACAGGAATCACGCAGCTCAGCTGGCAATTGTCAAGCAGATGAGCCGACAGGAATCACGCAGCTCAGATGTCAATTGTCATGCAGATGAGCTGGCAGGAATCACGCAGCTCAGCAGGCACTGATCACGTGACTCTGCATGCACTGATCACGTGGCTGATCATGTCCTGATCACGTGACTGATCATGCACTGATCACGTGGCTATCATGCACTGATCACGTGACTGCGCATGCACTGATCACGTGGCTGATCATGCACTGATCACATGGCTGATCATGCACTGATCACGTGTTTATCATGCACTGATCAGTGACTGATCATGCACTGATCATGGGACTGTATGCACTGATCACGTGGCTATCATGCACTGATCACGTGACTGCACATGCACTGATCACGTGGCTGATCATGCACTGATCACGTGTTTATCAGGCACTGATCAGTGACTGACATGCACTGATCACGGGACTGTCACGCACTGATCACGTGGCTGATCATGAACTGATCACCTGACTGCGCATGCACTGATCACGTGGCTGATCATGCACTGATCACGTGTTTATCATGCACTGATCACGTGACTGATCATGCACTGATCACGTGACTGACCGTCAGTGATCACGTGGCTGAGCAGGCACTGATATCGTGACTGATCACGTGGCTATCATGCACTGATCACGTGGCTGATCATACACTGATCACGTGCCTGATCATGCACAGATCACATGACTGATCATGCACTGATCACGTGACTGATCATGCACTGATCACGTGGCTATCATGCACTGATCACGTGTTTATCAGGCAATGATCAGTGACTGACAGGCGCTGATCATGGGACTGTGCACGCACTGATTAGGTGTCTATCATGCACTGATCACGTGACTGCGCATGCACTGATCACGTGGCTGTCATGCACTGATCACGTGTTTATCAGGCAGTGATCAGTGACTGACAGGCGCTGATCAGGGGACTGTGCATGCACTGATCAGGTGGCTGATCAGGAACTGACCACCTGACTGCGCATGCAGTGATCACGTGGCTGGTCGTTCACTGATCACGTGTTTATCATGCGGTGATCACGTGACTGAGAGGCGCTGATCACGTGACTGTGCCGTCAGTGATCACGTGGCTGAGCAGGCACTGATATCGTGACTGAGCATGCACTGATCATGTGCTGGGAGCCGGGAGGCATTCCACTCTGGACAAAGGTCATGAGGAAGGAGGCTCGGCATACGCAAATGCGGGATCGAGCCTCAGGAGTCCACCCGGATATTCTCGAGCATCTCCCCCCAAAAAAACCGGAGTCTGCCTACTGTATTGCTTTGTGCTCTCACCTCTGATTTCACTGGGGCTGTCCCCCACCACCATCTCGCTCTCTGTCAAAGAGTTAACTTACAGCTCCAATTCATAAAGTTCCTTGTCATTCTTCCCTTTAACTTCCAGCTGAGTCTCCATCTGGAGCGCGGAAACCACGCTTACTAATTATGCCTGGGCTGCTAAGACCCACTCGAGAAGGTGTCTAGGGTGAGGCACCTTTCGCTATTCGAGAGGGCGCCTGCGGCCTCGTAAGTGGTGCAAACTTCTTGTCTTGAAGTTTGATTGGTCTTCCGCGTAAACCAAGCTGCTCAGTCTCTTTTCTCCACCGAATTTTCCTACTGAGCTCTCCTCATACTATTATTCTTGACATCTCTGATTAGCATATAAATAGTCGCCTAGGCCATCTCTCCTTCGAATACCCTGGATCAGTTGGGGCTGGTCCCCGGCAGGTGGCGACCGAACATGGACCTCAGGAGGCAATACTCAAAGAGCTGAGCAGACACGAACCACGCAATCAGCAGGCAATAAGCATGGAGCTCAGCAGTGACGAATCATGCTGCTCAACTGGCAATAATCAAGCACGTGACCAGGCAGGAATCACGCAGCTCAGCTGGCAATTGTCAAGCAGATGAGCCGACAGGAATCACGCAGCTCAGCTGGCAATTGTCATGCAGATGAGCCGGCAGGAATCACGCAGCTCAGCAGGCCCTGATCACGTGACTCTGCAGGCACTGATCACGTGGCTGATCATGTCCAGATCACGTGACTGATCATGCACTGATCACGTGGCTATCATGCACTGATCACGTGGCTGATCATGCACTGATCACGTGGCTGATCATGCACTGATCACTGACTGATCATGCACTGATCACGTGGCTATCATGCACTGATCACGTGGCTGATCATGCACTGATCACGTGGCTATCATGCACTGATCACGTGGCTGATCATGCACTGATCACGTGGCTGATCATGCACTGATCACGTGACTGATCATGCACTGATCACGTGGCTATCATGCACTGATCACGTGACTGAATGGTGCTGATCATGTGACTGATCATGCACTGATCACGTGACTGATCATGCACTGATCACGTGGCTATCATGCACTACTCACGTGGCTGATCATGCAATGATCATGTAGCTACCATGTACAGGTCACGTGAATGATCATACACCCATCAGGTGACTGATCATGCACTGATCACGTGGCTATCATGCACTGATCACGAGACTGATCATGCACTGATCACGTCTATATCATGCACTGATCACATGACTGCCCATGCACTGATCACGTGGATGATCATACACTAATCATGTGACAGATCATGCACTGATCACGTGGCTGATCATGCACTGATACCGTGACTGAGCATGGACTGATCACATGACTATCATGTAGTGATCACGTGACTTAATGGCGCTGATCATGTGACTGATCATGCGCTGATCATGTTTGCTATCATACACTGATCATGTGCCTCTGGAGGCAATAAACAAAGAGCTGAGTAGGCACGAATCAAACAGTCAGCAGGCAATAATCATGGAACTCAGCTGTGAGGAATCATGCTGCTCAGCTGGCAATAATCAAGCAGCTGAGCAGGCAGGAATTACGCAGCACAGCTGGCAATTGTCAAGCAGATGACAGGCAGGAATCGTGCAGCTCAGCTGGCAATTGTCAAGCAGATGAGCAGACAGTAATCACGCAGCTCAGCAGGCCCTGATCACGTGACTGAGCATGCACTGTTCACGTGGCTGATCATACACTGATCACGTGATTGATCATGCACTGATCACTGGATATCATGCACTGATCACGTGGCTGATCATACACTGTTCACGTGTCTGACCATGCACTGATCACGTGGCTATCATGCACTGATCACGTGGCTGATCATGCACTGATCACGTGGCTGATCATGCACTGATCACGTGACTATCATGCACTGATCACGTGGCTATCATGCACTGATCACGTGGCTGATCATGCACTGATCACGTGGCTGATCATGCACTGATCACGTGGCTGATCATGCACTGATCACGTGGCTGATCATGCACTGATCACGTGGCTGATCATGCACTGATCACGTAGCTATCATGCACTGTCACGTGACTGATCATGCACTGATCACGTGACTGATCATGCACTGATCACGTGGCTGATCATGCACTGATCACGTGGCTGATCATGCACTGATCACGTGACTGATCATGCACTGATCACGTGGCTGATCATGCACTGATCACGTGGCTGATCATGCACTGATCACGTGACTGATCATGCACTGATCACGTGACTGATCATGCACTGATCACGTGGCTATCATGCACTGATCACGTGGCTATCATGCACTGATCACGTGGCTATCATGCACTGATCACGTGGCTATCATGCACTGTATCATGCACTGATCATGTTGCTGATCACACACGTATCACGTGACTGATCATGCACTGATCACGTGGCTGATCATGCACTGATCACGTGGCTGATCATGCACTGATCACGTGACTGATCATGCACTGATCACGTGACTGATCATGCACTGATCAGTGGCTATCATGCACTGATCACGTGGCTGATCATGCACTGATCACGTGACTGATCATGCACTGATCACTGGCTATCATGCACTGATCACGTGGCTATCATGCACTGATCACGTGGCTGATCATGCACTGATCACGTGACTGATCATGCACTGATCACGTCTATATCATGCACTGATCACATGACTGATCATGCACTGATCACGTGGCTGATCATACACTGATCACGTGACTGATCATGCACTGATCACGTGGCTATCATGCACTGATCACGTGGCTGATCATGCACTGATCACGTGACTGATCATGCACTGATCACGTGGCTATCATGCACTGATCACGTGGCTGATCATGCACTGATCACGTAGCTTCCATGCACTGATCACGTGACTGATCATGCACTGATCACGTAATTGATCATGCACTGATCACGTGACTGATCATGCACTGATCACGTGACTGATCATGCACTGATCACGTGACTGATCATGCACTGATCACGTGACTATCATGCACTGATCACGTGGCTGATCATGCACTGATCACGTAGCTACATGCACTGATCACGTGACTGATCATGCACTGATCACGTGACTGATCATGCACTGATCACGTGGCTGATCATGCACTGATCACGTGGCTGATCATGCACTGATCACGTGACTGATCATGCACTGATCACGTGGCTGATCATGCACTGATCACGTGCCTGATCATGCACTGATCACATGACTGATCATGCACTGATCACGTGACTGATCATGCACTGATCACGTGGCTCTCATGCACTGATCACGTGGCTGATCATGCACTGATCACGTGGCTATCATGCACTGATCACGTGGCTATCATGCACTGATCATGCACTGATCACGTGGCTGATCACACTATCACGTGACTGATCATGCACTGATCACGTGGCTGTCATGCACTGATCACGTGGCTGATCATGCACTGATCACGTGACTGATCATGCACTGATCACGTGACATGCACTGATCACGTGGCTATCATGCACTGATCACGTGGCTGATCATGCACTGATCACGTGACTGATCATGCACTGATCACTGGCTATCATGCACTGATCACGTGGCTATCATGCACTGATCACGTGGCTGATCATGCACTGATCACGTGACTGATCATGCACTGATCACGTCTATATCATGCACTGATCACGTGACTGATCATGCACTGATCACGTGGATGATCATGCACTGATCACGTGACTGATCATGCACTGATCACGTGGCTATCATGCACTGATCACGTGGCTGATCATGCACTGATCGTGACTGATCATGCACTGATCACGTGGCTATCATGCACTGCTCACGTGGCTGATCATGCACTGATCACGTAGCTACATGCACTGATCACGTGACTGATCATGCACTGATCACGTAATTGATCATGCACTGATCACGTGACTGATCATGCACTGATCACGTGACTGATCATGCACTGATCACGTGACTGATCATGCACTGATCACGTGGCTATCATGCACTGATCACGTGGCTGATCATGCACTGATCACGTAGCTATCATGCACTGATCACGTGACTGATCATGCACTGATCACGTAACTGATCATGCACTGATCACGTGGCTGATCATGCACTGATCACGTGGCTGATCATGCACTGATCACGTGACTGATCATGCACTGATCACGTGGCTGATCATGCACTGATCACGTGGCTGATCATGCACTGATCACATGACTGATCATGCACTGATCACGTGACTGATCATGCACTGATCACGTGGCTGATCATGCACTGATCACGTGGCTGATCATGCACTGATCACGTGGATATCATGCACTGATCACGTGGCTATCATGCACTGATCATGCACTGATCACGTGGCTGATCATGCACTGATCACGTGACTGATCATGCACTGATCACGTGACTATCATGCACTGATCACGTGGCTGATCATGCACTGATCACGTGCTACCATGTACTGGTCACGTGACTGATCATGCACTGATCACGTGATTGATCATGCACTGATCACGTGGCTGATCATGCACTGATCACGTGGCTGATCATGCACTATCACGTGACTGATCATGCACTGATCACGTGACTGATCATGCACTGATCACGTGGCTATCATGCACTGATCACGTGGATATCATGCACTGATCACGTGGCTGATCACACTGATCACGTGACTGATCATGCACTGATCACGTGGCTATCATGCACTGATCACGTGGCTGATCATGCACTGATACCGTGACTGAGCATGGACTGATCACATGACTATCATGTAGTGATCACGTGACTTAATGGTGCTGATCATGCTGATCATGTTTGCTATCATACACTGATCATGTGCCTCTGGAGGCAATAAACAAAGAGCTGAGTAGGCACGAATCATACAGTCAGCAGGCAATAATCATGGAACTCAGCTGTGAGGAATCATGCTGCTCAGCTGGCAATAATCAAGCAGCTGAGCAGGCAGGAATTACGCAGCACAGCTGGCAATTGTCAAGCAGATGACAGGCAGGAATCGTGCAGCTCAGCTGGCAATTGTCAAGCAGATGAGCAGACAGTAATCACGCAGCTCAGCAGGCCCTGATCACGTGACTGAGCATGCACTGTTCACGTGGCTGATCATACACTGATCACGTGATGATCATGCACTGATCACGTGGCTATCATGCACTGATCACGTGGCTGATCATGCACTGATCACGTGTCTGATCATGCACTGATCACGTGGCTGATCATGCACTGATCACGTGACTGATCATGCACTGATCACGTGGCTATCATGCACTGATCACGTGGCTGATCATGCACTGATCACGTGACTGATCATGCACTGATCACATGACTATCATGCACTGATCACGTGACTTAATGGCACTGATCATGTGACTGATCATGCACTGATCATGTTTGCTATCATACACTGATCATGTGCCTCTGGAGGCAATGAACAAAGAGCTGAGTAGGCACGAATCAAACAGTCAGCAGGCAATAATCATGGAACTCAGCTGTGAGGAATCATGCTGCTCAGCTGGCAATAATCAAGCAGCTGAGCAGGCAGGAATTACACAGCACAGCTGGCAATTGTCAAGCAGATGAGCAGACAGTAATCACGCAGCTCAGCATGCCTGATCACGTGACTGAGCATGCACTGATCACGTGGCTGATCATGCACTGATCACGTGACTGATCATGCACTGATCACGTGGCTATCATGCACTGATCACGTGGCTGATCATGCACTGATCACGTGCATGATCATGCACTGATCACGTGACTGATCATGCACTGATCACGTGGCTATCATGCACTGATCACGTGGCTGATCATGCACTGATCACGTGGCTGATCATGCACTGATCACGTGGCTATCATGCACTGATCACGTGGCTGATCATGCACTGATACGTGACTGATCATGCACTGATCACATGACTATCATGCACTGATCACGTGACTTAATCATGCTGATCATGTTTGCTATCATACACTGATCATGTGCCTCTGGAGGCAATAAACAAAGAGCTGAGTAGGCACGAATCAAACAGTCAGCAGGCAATAATCATGGAACTCAGCTGTGAGGAATCATGCTGCTCAGCTGGCAATAATCAAGCAGCTGAGCAGGCAGGAATTACGCAGCACAGCTGGCAATTGTCAAGCAGATGAGCAGACAGTAATCACGCAGCTCAGCAGGCCCTGATCACGTGACTGAGCATGCACTGATCACGTGGCTGATCATACACTGATCACGTGACTGATCATGCACTGATCACGTGGATATCATGCACTGATCACGTGGCTGATCATGCACTGATCACGTGTCTGACCATGCACTGATCACGTGGCTGATCATACACTGCTCACGTAACTGATCATGCACTGATCACGTGGCTATCATGCACTGATCACGTGGCTGATCATGCACTGATCACGTGGCTGATCACACACTGTCACGTGACTGATCATGCACTGATCACGTGGCACTCATGCACTGATCACGTGGCTATCATGCACTGATCACGTGGCTGATCATGCACTGATCACGGGACTGATCATGCACTGATCACGGCACTATCATGCACTGATACATGACTCCATGCACTGATCACGTGGCTGATCATGCACTGATCACGTGGCTGATCATGCACTGATCACGTGACTGATCATGCACTGATCACGTGACTGATCATGCACTGATCACGTGGCTATCATGCACTGATCACGTGGCTGATCATGCACTGATCACGGACTGATCATGCACTGATCACGTGCTATCATGCACTGATCAATGACTGATCATGCACTGATCACGTGGCTGATCATGCACTGATCACGTGACTGATCATGCACTGATCACTGGCTATCATGCACTGATCACGTGGCTATCATGCACTGATCACGTGGCTGATCATGCACTGATCACGTGGTGATCATGCACTGATCACGTGACTGATCATGCACTGATCACGTCTATATCATGCACTGATCACGTGACTGATCATGCACTGATCACGTGGATGATCATACACTGATCATGTGACTGATCATGCACTGATCACGTGGCTATCATGCACTGATCACGTGGCTGATCATACACTGATCACTGACTGATCATGCACTGATCACGTGGCTATCATGCACTGATCACGTGGCTGATCATGCACTGATCACGTAGCTATCATGCACTGTCACGTGACTGATCATGCACTGATCACGTAATTGATCATGCACTGATCACGTGACTGATCATGCACTGATCACGTGACTGATCATGCACTGATCACGTGACTGATCATGCACTGATCACGTGGCTATCATGCACTGCACGTGGCTGATCATGCAATGATCACGTAGATACCATGCACTGGTCACGTGACTGATCATGCACTGATCACGTAATTGATCATGCACTGATCACGTGGCTGATCATGCACTGATCACGTGGCTGATCATGCACTGATCACGTGACTGATCATGCACTGATCACGTGACTGATCATGCACTGATCACGTGGCTGTCATGCACTGATCACGTGGCTGATCATGCACTGATCACGTGCCTGATCATGCACTGATCACGTGACTGATCATGCACTGATCACGTGACTGATCATGCACTGATCACGTGGCTATCATGCACTGATCACGTGGCTGATCATGCACTGATCACGTAGCTATCATGCACTGATCACGTGACTGATCATGCACCATCACGTGACTGATCATGCACTGATCACGTGGCTATCATGCACTGATCACGTGGCTGATCATGCACTGATCACGTGGATATCATGCACTGATCACGTGGCTGATCATGCACTGATCACGTGACTGATCATGCACTGATCACGTGGCTATCATGCACTGATCACGTGGCTGATCATGCTGATCACGTAGCTACCATGCACTGATCACGTGACTGATCATGCACTGATCACGTAATTGATCATGCACTGATCACGTGGCTCATCACTGATCACGTGGCTGATCACACACGTATCACTGACTGATCATGCACTGATCACGTGACTAATCATGCACTGATCACGTGGCTATCATGCACTGATCACGTGGATATCATGCACTGATCACGTGGCTATCATGCACTGATCACGTGGCTGATCATGCACTGATCACGTGCTATCATGCACTGATCACGTGACTGATCATGCACTGATCACGTAACTGATCATGCACTGATCACGGGACTGATCATGCACTGATCACGTGACTGATCATGCACTGATCACGTGGCTGATCATGCACTGATCACGTGGCTGATCATGCACTGATCACGTGGCTGATCATACACTGATCACGTGACTGATCATGCACTGATCACGTGGCTATCATGCACTGATCACGTGGCTGATCATGCACTGATCACGTGCTGTCATGCACTGATCACGTGGCTGATCATGCACTGATCACGTGACTGATCATGCACTGATCACGTGGCTGATCATGCACTGATACCGTGACTGAGCATGGACTGATCACATGACTATCATGCAGTGATCACGTGACTTAATGGCGCTGATCATGACTGATCATGCGCTGATCATGTTTGCTATCATACACTGATCATGTGCCTCTGGAGGCAATAAAAGAGCTGAGTAGGCACGAATCAAACAGTCAGCAGGCAATAATCATGGAAATCAGCACTGATCACGTGGCTGATCATGCACTGATCACGTGTCTGATCATGCACTGATCACGTGGCTGATCATGCACTGATCACGCTGATCATGCACTGATCACGTGATTGATCATGCACTGATCACGTGGCTGATCATGCACTGATCACGTGGCTATCATGCACTGATCACGTGGCTGATCATGCACTGATCACGTGACTGATCATGCACTGATCACGTGACTGATCATGCACTGATCACGTGGCTGATCATGCACTGATCACGTATCATGCACTGATCACGTGACTGATCATGCACTGATCACGTAACTGATCATGCACTGATCACGTGGCTGATCATGCACTGATCACGTGGCTATCATGCACTGATCACGTGGCTGTCATGCACTGATCACGGCTATCATGCACTGATCACGTGACTGATCATGCACTGATCACGTGACTGATCATGCACTGATCAGTGACTGATCATGCACTGATCACGTGACTGATCATGCACTGATCACGTGACTGATCATGCACTGATCACGTGGCTATCATGCACTGATCACGTGGCTGATCATGCAATGATCACGTAGCTACCATGCACTGATCACGTGACTGATCATGCACTGATCACGTAACTGATCATGCACTGATCACGTGACTGATCATGCACTGATCACGTGGCTATCATGCACTGATCACGTGGCTGATCATGCACTGATCACGTGACTGATCATGCACTGATCACGTGGCTGATCATGCACTGATCACGTGACTGATCATGCACTGATCACGTGGCTATCATGCACTGATCACGTGGCTGATCATGCACTGATCACGGGACTGATCATGCACTGATCACGGGCTATCATGCACTGATCACATGACTGATCATGCACTGATCACGTGCGATCATGCACTGATCACGTGGCTATCATGCACTGATCACGTGGCTGATCATGCACTGATCACGTGCCTGATCATGCACTGATCACGTGGCTGATCATGCACTGATCACGTGACTGATCATGCACTGATCACGTGACTATCATGCACTGATCACGTGGCTATCATGCACTGATCACGTGGCTGATCATGCACTGATCACGTAGCTACCATGTACTGGTCACGTGATGATCATGCACTGATCACGTGGCTGATCATGCACTGATCACGTGGCTGATCATGCACTGATCACGTGACTGATCATGCACTGATCACGTGGCTGATCATGCACTGATCACGTGGCTATCATGCACTGATCACGTGGCTGATCATGCACTGATCACGTAGCTACCATGCACTGATCACGTGACTGATCATGCACTGATCACGTAACTGATCATGCACTGATCACGTGGCTGATCATGCACTGATCACGTGGCTGATCATGCACTGATCACGTGACTGATCATGCACTGATCACGTGACTGATCATGCACTGATCACGTGGCTATCATGCACTGATCACGTGGCTGGCCATACTGATCACGTGCTGTCATGCACTGATCACGTGGCTGATCATGCACTGATCACGTGACTGATCATGCACTGATCACGTGGCTATCATGCACTGATCACGTGGCTATCATGCACTGATCACGTGACTGATCATGCACTGATCACGTGGCTGATCATGCACTGATCACGTGACTGATCATGCACTGATCACGTGATTGATCATGCACTGATCACGTGGATATCATGCACTGATCACGTGGCTGATCATACACTGATCACGTGTCTGACCATGCACTGATCACGTGGCTGATCATACACTGATCACGTAACTGATCATGCACTGATCACGTGGCTATCATGCACTGATCACGTGGCTGATCATGCACTGATCACGTGGCTGATCACACACTGTCACGTGACTGATCATGCACTGATCACGTGGCTCTCATGCACTGATCACGTGGCTGATCATACACTGATCACGTGACTGATCATGCACATCACGTGGCTGATCATGCACTGATCACGTGGCTATCATGCACTGATCACGTGACTGATCATGCACTGATCACGTGGCTGATCATGCACTATCACGTGACTGATCATGCACTGATCACGTGGCTGATCATGCACTGATCACGTGGCTATCATGCACTGATCACGTGGCTATCATGCACTGATCACGTGGCTGATCACACTGATCACGTGACTGATCATGCACTGATCACGTGGCTGATCATGCACTGATCACGTGGCTGATCATGCACTGATCACGTGGCTGATCATGCACTGATCACGTGACTGATCATGCACTGATCACGTGACTGATCATGCACTGATCACGTGGCTATCATGCACTGATCACGTGGCTGATCATGCACTGATCACGTGGCTATCATGCACTGATCACGTGACTGATCATGCACTGATCACGTGACTGATCATGCACTGATCACGTGGCTGATCATGCACTGATCACGTGACTGATCATGCACTGATCACGTGGCTATCATGCACTGATCACGTGGCTGATCATGCACTGATCATGTAGCTACCATGTACAGGTCACGTGAATGATCATACACCCATCAGGTGACTGATCATGCACTGATCACGTGGCTATCATGCACTGATCACGAGACTGATCATGCACTGATCACGTCTATATCATGCACTGATCACATGACTGCCCATGCACTGATCACGTGGATGATCATACACTAATCATGTGACAGATCATGCACTGATCACGTGGCTGATCATGCACTGATACCGTGACTGAGCATGGACTGATCACATGACTATCATGTAGTGATCACGTGACTTAATGGCGCTGATCATGTGACTGATCATGCGCTGATCATGTTTGCTATCATACACTGATCATGTGCCTCTGGAGGCAATAAACAAAGAGCTGAGTAGGCACGAATCAAACAGTCAGCAGGCAATAATCATGGAACTCAGCTGTGAGGAATCATGCTGCTCAGCTGGCAATAATCAAGCAGCTGAGCAGGCAGGAATTACGCAGCACAGCTGGCAATTGTCAAGCAGATGACAGGCAGGAATCGTGCAGCTCAGCTGGCAATTGTCAAGCAGATGAGCAGACAGTAATCACGCAGCTCAGCAGGCCCTGATCACGTGACTGAGCATGCACTGTTCACGTGGCTGATCATACACTGATCACGTGATTGATCATGCACTGATCACTTGGATATCATGCACTGATCACGTGGCTGATCATACACTGTTCACGTGTCTGACCATGCACTGATCACGTGGCTGATCATACACTGCTCACGTAACTGATCATGCACTGATCACGTGGCTATCATGCACTGATCACGTGGCTGATCATGCACTGTTCACGTGGCTGATCATGCACTGATCACGTGGCTGATCATGCACTGATCACGTGACTGATCATGCACTGATCACGTGGCTATCATGCACTGATCACGTGGCTGATCATGCACTGATCACGTAATGATCATGCACTGATCACGTGGCTGATCATGCAATGATCACGTAGCTACCATGCACTGGTCACGTGACTGATCATGCACTGATCACGTAACTGATCATGCACTGATCACGTGGCTGATCATGCACTGATCACGTGACTGATCATGCACTGATCACGTGACTGATCATGCACTGATCACGTGGCTTATCATGCACTGATCATGTGACTGATCATGTGCTGATCATGTTTGGTGTCACACACTGATCATGTGCATCTGCAGGCAATGAACAAAGAGCTGAGTAGGCACGAATCAGTCAGCAGGCTATAATCATGGAACTCAGCTGTGATGAATCATGCTGCTCAGCTGGCAATAATCAAGTTGATGAGCAGGCAGGAATTATGCAGCACAGGTGGCAATTGTCAAGCAGATGACAGGCAGGAATCGTGCAGCTCAGCTGGCAATTGTCAAGCAGATGAGCAGACAGTAATCACGCAGCTCAGCAGGCCCTGATCACGTGACTGAGCATGCACTGATCACGTGGCTGATCATACACTGATCACGTGACTGATCATGCACTGATCACGTGGCTATCATGCACTGATCACGTGACTGATCATGCACTGATCACGTGATTGCATGCACTGATCACGTGGCTATCATGCACTGATCACGTGGCTGATCATGCACTGATCACGTAGCTATCATGCACTGATCACGTGGCTGATCATGCACTGATCACGGGACTGATCATGCACTGATCACGTCACGCTATCATGCACTGATCACATGACTGATCATGCACTGATCACGTGGCTGATCATGCACTGATCACGTGACTGATCATGCACTGATCACGTGACTGATCATGCACTGATCACGTGGCTGCGATCATGCACTGATCACGTGGCTGATCATGCACTGATCACGTGACTGATCATGCACTGATCACGTGACTGATCATGCACTGATCACGTGGCTGATCATGCACTGATCACGTGGCTATCATGCACTGATCACGTGGCTGATCATGCACTGATCACGTAGCTATCCATGTACTGATCACGTGACTGATCATGCACTGATCACGTAATTGATCATGCACTGATCACGTGGCTGATCATGCACTGATCACGTGGCTGATCATGCACTGATCACGTGACTGATCATGCACTGATCACGTGACTGATCATGCACTGATCACGTGGCTATCATGCACTGATCACGTGGCTGATCATACTGATCACGTGCTGTCATGCACTGATCACGTGGCTGATCATGCACTGATCACGTGACTGATCATGCACTGATCACGTGGCTATCATGCACTGATCACGTGGCTATCATGCACTGATCACGTGGCTGATCATGCAATGATCACGTAGCTACCATATACTGATCACGTGACTGATCATGCACTGATCACGTGGCTGATCATGCACTGATCACGTGACTGATCATGCACTGATCACGTGACTGATCATGCACTGATCACATGGCTATCATGCACTGATCACGTGGCTGATCATCACTGATCACGTGTCTGATCATGCACTGATCACGTGGCTGATCATGCACTGATCACGTGACTGATCATGCACTGATCACGTGGCTATCATGCACTGATCACGTGGCTGATCATGCACTGATCACGTGGCTGATCACACACTGATCACGTGACTGATCATGCACTGATCACGTGGCTATCATGCACTGATCACGTGGCTGATCATGCACTGATCACGTGACTGATCATGCACATCACGTGGCTGATCATGCACTGATCACGTGGCTATCATGCACTGATCACGTGACTGATCATGCACTGATCACGTGGCTGATCATGCACTCACGTGACTGATCATGCACTGATCACGTGGCTATCATGCACTGATCACGTGGCTATCATGCACTGATCACGTGGCTGATCATGCACTGATCACTGACTGATCATGCACTGATCACGTGGCTATCATGCACTGATCACGTGACTGATCATGCACTGATCACGTGGCTGATCATGCACTGATCACGTGACTGATCATGCACTGATCACGTGACTGATCATGCACTGATCACGTGGCTATCATGCACTGATCACGTGGCTGATCATGCACTGATCACGCAGCTATCATGCACTGATCACGTGACTGATCATGCACTGATCACGTGGCTGATCATGCACTGATCACGTGGCTGATCATGCACTGATCACGTGGCTGATCATGCACTGATCACGTGGCTGATCATGCACTGATCACGTGGCTATCATGCACTGATCACGTGGCTGATCATGCACTGATCATGTAGCTACCATACTGGTCACGTGAATGATCATACACCCATCAGTGACTGATCATGCACTGATCACGTGGCTATCATGCACTGATCACGAGACTGATCATGCACTGATCACGTCTGATCATGCACTGATCACATGACTGCCCATGCACTGATCACGTGGATGATCATACACTGATCACGTGACAGATCATGCACTGATCACGTGGCTGATCATGCACTGATACCGTGACTGAGCATGGACTGATCACATGACTATCATGTAGTGATCACGTGACTTAATGGCGCTGATCATGTGACTGATCATGCGCTGATCATGTTTGCTATCATACACTGATCATGTGCCTCTGGAGGCAATAAACAAAGAGCTGAGTAGGCACGAATCAAACAGTCAGCAGGCAATAATCATGGAACTCAGCTGTGAGGAATCATGCTGCTCAGCTGGCAATAATCAAGCAGCTGAGCAGGCAGAATTACGCAGCACAGCTGGCAATTGTCAAGCAGATGACAGGCAGGAATCGTGCAGCTCAGCTGGCAATTGTCAAGCAGATGAGCAGACAGTAATCACGCAGCTCAGCATGCCCTGATCACGTGACTGAGCATGCACTGTTCACGTGGCTGATCATACACTGATCACGTGACTGATCATGCACTGATCACGTGGATATCATGCACTGATCACGTGGCTGATCATACACTGATCACGTGTCTGATCATGCACTGATCACGTGGCTGATCATGCACTGCTCACGTAACTGATCATGCACTGATCACGTGGCTATCATGCACTGATCACGTGGCTGATCATGCACTGATCACGTGGCTGATCATGCACTGATCACGTGGCTGATCATGCACTGATCACGTGGCTGATCATGCACTGATCACGTGGCTGATCATGCACTGATCACGTGGCTGATCATGCACTGATCACGTAATGATCATGCACTGATCACGTGGCTGATCATGCACTGATCACGTGCTACCATGCACTGATCACGTGACTGATCATGCACTGATCACGTGACTGATCATGCACTGATCACGTGGCTGATCATGCACTGATCACGTGACTGATCATGCACTGATCACGTGACTGATCATGCACTGATCACGTGGCTTATCATGCACTGATCATGTGACTGATCATGTGCTGATCATGTTTGGTGTCATACACTGATCATGTGCCTCTGGAGGCAATGAACAAAGAGCTGAGTAGGCACGAATCAGTCAGCAGGCTATAATCATGGAACTCAGCTGTGATAAATCATGCTGCTCAGCTGGCAATAATCAAGCAGATGAGCAGGCAGGAATTATGCAGCACAGCTGGCAATTGTCAAGCAGATGACAGGCAGGAATCGTGCAGCTCAGCTGGCAATTGTCAAGCAGATGAGCAGACAGTAATCACGCAGCTCAGCAGGCCCTGATCACGTGACTGAGCATGCACTGTTCACGTGGCTGATCATACACTGATCACGTGAATGATCATGCACTGATCACGTGGCTATCATGCACTGATCACGTGACTGATCATGCACTGATCACGTAACTGATCATGCACTGATCACGTGGCTGATCATGCACTGATCACGTGGCTGATCATGCACTGATCACGTAGCTATCATGCACTGATCACGTGGCTGATCATGCACTGATCACGGGACTGATCATGCACTGATCACGGGCTATCATGCACTGTCACATGACTCACATGCACTGATCACGTGGCTGATCATGCACTGATCACGTGACTGATCATGCACTGATCACGTGACTGATCATGCACTGATCACGTGGCTGATCATGCACTGATCACGTGGCTGATCATGCACTGATCACGTGACTGATCATGCACTGATCACGTGACTGATCATGCACTGATCACGTGGCTATCATGCACTGATCACGTGACTGATCATGCACTGATCACGTGGCTACCATGCACTGTCACGTGACTGATCATGCACTGATCACGTGACTGATCATGCACTGATCACGTGGCTGATCATGCACTGATCACGTGACTGATCATGCACTGATCACGTGACTGATCATGCACTGATCACGTGACTGATCATGCACTGATCACGTGGCTATCATGCACTGATCACGTGGCTGATCATGCACTGATCACGTGGCTGATCATGCACTGATCACGTGACTGATCATGCACTGATCACGTGGCTATCATGCACTGATCACGTGGCTGATCATGCACTGATCACGTGGTACCATGCACTGATCACGTCACTGATCATGCACTGATCACGTGACTGATCATGCACTGATCACGTGGCTATCATGCACTGATCACGTGGCTGATCATGCACTGATCACGTGGCTGATCATGCATGATCACGCAGCTACCATGTACTGGTCACATGACTGATCATGCACTGATCACGTGACTGATCATGCAGTGATCACGTGGCTATCATGCACTACTCACGTGGCTGATCATGCAATGATCATGTAGCTACCATGTACAGGTCACGTGAATGATCATACACCCATCAGGTGACTGATCATGCACTGATCACGTGGCTATCATGCACTGATCACGAGACTGATCATGCACTGATCACGTCTATATCATGCACTGATCACATGACTGCCCATGCACTGATCACGTGGATGATCATACACTAATCATGTGACAGATCATGCACTGATCACGTGGCTGATCATGCACTGATACCGTGACTGAGCATGGACTGATCACATGACTATCATGTAGTGATCACGTGACTTAATGGCGCTGATCATGTGACTGATCATGCGCTGATCATGTTTGCTATCATACACTGATCATGTGCCTCTGGAGGCAATAAACAAAGAGCTGAGTAGGCACGAATCAAACAGTCAGCAGGCAATAATCATGGAACTCAGGTGTGAGGAATCATGCTGCTCAGCTGGCAATAATCAAGCAGCTGAGCAGGCAGGAATTACGCAGCACAGCTGGCAATTGTCAAGCAGATGACAGGCAGGAATCGTGCAGCTCAGCTGGCAATTGTCAAGCAGATGAGCAGACAGTAATCACGCAGCTCAGCAGGCCCTGATCACGTGACTGAGCATGCACTGTTCACGTGGCTGATCATACACTGATCACGTGATGATCATGCACTGATCACTTGGATATCATGCACTGATCACGTGGCTGATCATACACTGTTCACGTGTCTGACCATGCACTGATCACGTGGCTGATCATACACTGCTCACGTAACTGATCATGCACTGATCACGTGGCTATCATGCACTGATCACGTGGCTGAACATGCACTGTTCACGTGGCTGATCACACACCTGTCACGTGACATATCATGCACTGATCACGTGGCACTCATGCACTGATCACGTGGCTGATCATACCCTGCTCACGTAACTCATCATGCACACATCACGTGGCTATCATGCACTGCTCACGTGGCTCGTCATGGAATGATCACGTAGCTACCATATACTGGTCACGTGACTGATCATGCACAGATCACGTAAATGATCATGCACTGTTCACGTGACTGATCATGTACTGATCACGTGACTGATCATGCACTGATCACGTGGCTATCATGCTCTGCTCACGTGGCTGATCATGCAACGATCACATAGCAACCAGGTACTGGTCACGTGACTGATCATGCACTGATCACGTAATTGATCATGCACTGATCACGTGGCTCATCATGCACTGATCACGTGGCTCTCATGCACTGATCACGTGGCTGATCATGCACTGATCACGAGGATATCATGCACTGATCACGTGGCTGATCACACACGTATCACGTGACTGATCATGCACTGATCACGTGACTGATCATGCACTGATCACGTGGCTGATCATGCACTGATCACACAGCTACCATGCACTGTCACATGACTGATCATGCACTGATCACGTAATTGATCATGCACTGATCACGTGGCTGATCATGCACTGATCACGTGGCTGATCATGCACTGATACCGTGACTGATCATGGACTGATCACATGACTATCATGTAGTGATCACGTGACTTAATGGCACTGATCATGTGACTGATCATGCACTGATCATGTTTGCTATCATACACTGATCATGTGCCTCTGGAGGCAATAAACAAAGAGCTGAGTAGGCACGAATCATACAGTCAGCAGGCAATAATCATGGAACTCAGCTGTGAGAATCATGCTGCTCAGCTGGCAATAATCAAGCAGCTGAGCAGGCAGGAATTACGCAGCACAGCTGGCAATTGTCAAGCAGATGACAGGCAGGAATCGTGCAGCTCAGCTGGCAATTGTCAAGCAGATGAGCAGACAGTAATCACGCAGCTCAGCAGGCCCTGATCACGTGACTGAGCATGCACTGTTCACGTGGCTGATCATACACTGATCACGTGACTGATCATGCACTGATCACGTGACTGATCATGCACTGATCACGTGGCTATCATGCACTGATCACGTGGCTGATCATACACTGATCACGGACTGATCATGCACTGATCACGTGGCTATCATGCACTGATACATGACTGACATGCACTGATCACGTGGCTGATCATGCACTGATCACGTGACTGATCATGCACTGATCACGTGACTGATCATGCACTGATCACGTGGCTGATCATGCACTGATCACGTGGCTATCATGCACTGATCACGTGGCTGATCATGCAATGATCAAGCTACCATGTACTGGTCACGTGACTGATCATGCACTGATCACGTAATTGATCATGCACTGATCACGTGGCTGATCATGCACTGATCACGTGACTGATCATGCACTGATCACGTGGCTGATCATGCACTGATCACGTGACTGATCATGCACTGATCACGTGACTGATCATGCACTGATCACGTGACTGATCATGCACTGATCACGTGGCTGATCATGCACTGATCACGTGGCTGATCATGCACTGATCACGTGGCTGATCATGCATGATCACGCAGCTACCATGTACTGGTCACATGACTGATCATGCACTGATCACGTGACTGATCATGCACTGATCACGTGGCTATCATGCACTACTCACGTGGCTGATCATGCAATGATCATGTAGCTACCATGTACAGGTCACGTGAATGATCATACACCCATCAGGTGACTGATCATGCACTGATCACGTGGCTATCATGCACTGATCACGTGACTGATCATGCACTGATCACGTCTATATCATGCACTGATCACATGACTGCCCATGCACTGATCACGTGGATGATCATACACTAATCATGTGACAGATCATGCACTGATCACGTGGCTGATCATGCACTGATACCGTGACTGAGCATGGACTGATCACATGACTATCATGTAGTGATCACGTGACTTAATGGCGCTGATCATGTGACTGATCATGCACTGATCATGTTTGCTATCATACACTGATCATGTGCCTCTGGAGGCAATAAACAAAGAGCTGAGTAGGCACGAATCAAACAGTCAGCAGGCAATAATCATGGAACTCAGGTGTGAGGAATCATGCTGCTCAGCTGGCAATAATCAAGCAGCTGAGCAGGCAGGAATTACGCAGCACAGCTGGCAATTGTCAAGCAGATGAGCAGACAGGAATCACGCAGCTCAGCAGGCCCAGATCACGTGACTGAGCATGCACTGTTCACGTGGCTGATCACACTGATCACGTGACTGATCATGCACTGATCACGTGGCTATCATGCACTGATCACGTGGCTGATCATACACTGATCACGTGTCTGATCATGCACTGATCACGTGGCTGATCATGCACTGATCACGTAACTGATCATGCACTGATCACGTGGCTGATCATGCACTGATCACGTGGCTGATCATGCACTGATCACGTGGCTGATCATGCACTGATCACGTGACTGATCATGCACTGATCACTGGCTCATGCACTGATCACTGGCTATCATGCACTGATCACGTGGCTGATCATGCACTGATCACGTGACTGATCATGCACTGATCACGTCTATATCATGCACTGATCACATGACTGATCATGCACTGATCACGTGGATGATCATGCACTGATCATGTGACTGATCATGCACTGATCACGTGGCTATCATGCACTGATCACGTGGCTGATCATGCAATGATCACGTAGCTACCATGTACTGGTCACGTGACTGATCATGCACTGATCACGTGATTGATCATGCACTGATCACGTGGCTGATCATGCACTGATCACGTGGCTGATCATGCACTGATCACGTGACTGATCATGCACTGATCACGTGGCTATCATGCACTGCTCACGTGGCTGATCATGCAATGATCACGTAGCTACCATGCACTGATCACGTGACTGATCATGCACTGATCACGTAATTGATCATGCACTGATCACGTGGCTGATCATGCACTGATCACGTGGCTGATCATGCACTGATCACGTGACTGATCATGCACTGATCACGTGGCTGATCATGCACTGATACCGTGACTGAGCATGGACTGATCACATGACTATCATGTAGTGATCACGTGACTTAATGGCGCTGATCATGTGACTGATCATGCACTGATCATGTTTGCTATCATACACTGATCATGTGCCTCTGGAGGCAATAAACAAAGAGCTGAGTAGGCACGAATCAAACAGTCAGCAGGCAATAATCATGGAACTCAGCTGTGAGGAATCATGCTGCTCAGCTGGCAATAATCAAGCAGCTGAGCAGGCAGGAATTACGCAGCACAGCTGGCAATTGTCAAGCAGATGACAGGCAGGAATCGTGCAGCTCAGCTGGCAATTGTCAAGCAGATGAGCAGACAGTAATCACGCAGCTCAGCAGGCCCAGATCACGTGACTGAGCATGCACTGTTCACGTGGCTGATCATACACTGATCACGTGACTGATCATGCACTGATCACGTGGCTATCATGCACTGATCACGTGGCTGATCATACACTGTTCACGTGTCTGACCATGCACTGATCACGTGGCTGATCATACACTGATCACGTAACTGATCATGCACTGATCACGTGGCTATCATGCACTGATCACGTGGCTGATCATGCACTGATCACGTGGCTGATCATGCACTGATCACGTGGCTGATCATGCACTGATCACGTGACTGATCATGCACTGATCACGTGGCTGATCATGCACTGATCACGTGGCTATCATGCACTGATCACGTGGCTGATCATGCACTGATCACGTGACTGATCATGCACTGATCACTGGCTATCATGCACATCACTGGCTATCATGCACTGATCACGTGGCTGATCATGCACTGATCACGTGACTGATCATGCACTGATCACGTCTATCATGCACTGATCACGTGACTGATCATGCACTGATCACGTGGATGATCATGCACTGATCATGTGACTGATCATGCACTGATCACGTGGCTATCATGCACTGATCACGTGGCTGATCATGCACTGATCACGTGCTATCATGCACTGATCACGTGACTGATCATGCACTGATCACGTGGCTGATCATGCACTGATCACGTGACTATCATGCACTGATCACGTGACTGATCATGCACTGATCACGTGACTGATCATGCACTGATCACGTGGCTATCATGCACTACTCACGTGGCTGATCATGCAATGATCATGTAGCTACCATGTACTGGTCACGTGACTGATCATACACCCATCAGGTGACTGATCATGCACTGATCACGTGGCTATCATGCACTGATCACGTGGCTGATCATGCACTGATCACGTGCCTTATCATGCACTGATCACGTGACTGATCATGCACTGATCACGTGGCTGATCATGAACTGATCACGTGGCTGATCATGCACTGATCACGTGGCTGATCATGCACTGATACCGTGACTGAGCATGGACTGATCACATGACTATCATGTAGTGATCACGTGACTTAATGGCGCTGATCATGTGACTGATCATGCACTGATCATGTTTGCTATCATACACTGATCATGTGCCTCTGGAGGCAATAAACAAAGAGCTGAGTAGGCACGAATCATACAGTCAGCAGGCAATAATCATGGAACTCAGCTGTGAGGAATCATGCTGCTCAGCTGGCAATAATCAAGCAGCTGAGCAGGCAGGAATTACGCAGCACAGCTGGCAATTGTCAAGCAGATGACAGGCAGGAATCGTGCAGCTCAGCTGGCAATTGTCAAGCAGATGAGCAGACAGTAATCACGCAGCTCAGCAGGCCCTGATCACGTGACTGAGCATGCACTGTTCACGTGGCTGATCATACACTGATCACGTGATGATCATGCACTGATCACTTGGATATCATGCACTGATCACGTGGCTGATCATACACTGTTCACGTGTCTGACCATGCACTGATCACGTGGCTGATCATACACTGCTCACGTAACTGATCATGCACTGATCACGTGGCTATCATGCACTGATCACGTGGCTGAACATGCACTGTTCACGTGGCTGATCACACACCTGTCACGTGACATATCATGCACTGATCACGTGGCACTCATGCACTGATCACGTGGCTGATCATACTCTGCTCACGTAACTCATCATGCACACATCACGTGGCTATCATGCACTGCTCACGTGGCTCGTCATGGAATGATCACGTAGCTACCATATACTGGTCACGTGACTGATCATGCACAGATCACGTAAATGATCATGCACTGTTCACGTGACTGATCATGTACTGATCACGTGACTGATCATGCACTGATCACGTGGCTATCATGCTCTGCTCACGTGGCTGATCATGCAACGATCACGTAACCATGTACTGGTCACGTGACTGATCATGCACTGATCACGTAATTGATCATGCACTGATCACGTGGCTCATCATGCACTGATCACGTGGCTGATCACACATGTATCACGTGACTGATCATGCACTGATCACGTGGCTCTCATGCACTGATCACGTGGCTATCATGCACTGATCACGTGGCTATCATGCACTGATCACGTGACTGATCATGCACTGATCACGTGGCTGATCATGCACTGATCACGTGGCTGATCATGCACTGATCACGTGACTGATCATGCACTGATCACGTGGCTATCATGCACTGATCACGTGGCTGATCATGCACTGATCACGTAGCTACATGCACTGATCACGTGACTGATCATGCACTGATCACGTAATTGATCATGCACTGATCACGTGACTGATCATGCACTGATCACGTGACTGATCATGCACTGATCACGTGACTGATCATGCACTGATCACGTGGCTATCATGCACTGATCACGTGGCTGATCATGCAATGATCATGTAGCTACCATGTACTGGTCACGTGACTGATCATGCACTGATCACGTGACTGATCATGCACTGATCACGTGGCTATCATGCACTGATCACGTGGCTGATCATGCACTGATCACGTGCCTGATCATGCACTGATCACGTGACTGATCATGCACTGATCACGTGGCTATCATGCACTGATCACGTGGCTGATCATGCACTGATCACGTGGCTGATCATGCACTGATACGTGACTGATCATGCACTGATCACATGACTATCATGCACTGATCACGTGACTTAATGGCACTGATCATGTGACTGATCATGCACTGATCATGTTTGCTATCATACACTGATCATGTGCCTCTGGAGGCAATAAACAAAGAGCTGAGTAGGCACGAATCAAACAGTCAGCAGGCAATAATCATGGAACTCATGTGTGAGGAATCATGCTGCTCAGCTGGCAATAATCAAGCAGCTGATCAGGCAGGAATTACGCAGCACAGCTGGCAATTGTCAAGCAGATGAGCAGACAGTAATCACGCAGCTCAGCATGCACTGATCACGTGACTGAGCATGCACTGATCACGTGGCTGATCATGCACTGATCACGTGACTGATCATGCACTGATCACGTGGCTATCATGCACTGATCACGTGGCTGATCATGCACTGATCACGTGACTGATCATGCACTGATCACGTGACTGATCATGCACTGATCACGTGGCTATCATGCACTGATCACGTGACTGATCATGCACTGATCACGTCTATATCATGCACTGATCACATGACTGCCCATGCACTGATCACGTGGATGATCATACACTGATCATGTGACAGATCATGCACTGATCACGTGGCTGATCATGCACTGATACCGTGACTGAGCATGGACTGATCACATGACTATCATGTAGTGATCACGTGACTTAATGGCGCTGATCATGTGACTGATCATGCGCTGATCATGTTTGCTATCATACACTGATCATGTGCCTCTGGAGGCAATAAACAAAGAGCTGAGTAGGCACGAATCAAACAGTCAGCAGGCAATAATCATGGAACTCAGGTGTGAGGAATCATGCTGCTCAGCTGGCAATAATCAAGCAGCTGAGCAGGCAGGAATTACGCAGCACAGCTGGCAATTGTCAAGCAGATGACAGGCAGGAATCGTGCAGCTCAGCTGGCAATTGTCAAGCAGATGAGCAGACAGTAATCACGCAGCTCAGCAGGCCCAGATCACGTGACTGAGCATGCACTGTTCACGTGGCTGATCATACACTGATCACGTGACTGATCATGCACTGATCACGTGGCTATCATGCACTGATCACGTGGCTGATCATACACTGTTCACGTGTCTGACCATGCACTGATCACGTGGCTGATCATACACTGCTCACGTAACTGATCATGCACTGATCACGTGGCTGATCATGCACTGATCACGTGGCTGATCATGCACTGATCACGTGGCTGATCATACACTGATCACGTGACTGATCATGCACTGATCACTGGCTATCAGCACTGATCACTGGCTATCATGCACTGATCACGTGGCTGATCATGCACTGATCACGTGACTGATCATGCACTGATCACGTCTATATCATGCACTGATCACGTGACTGATCATGCACTGATCACGTGGATGATCATGCACTGATCACGTGACTGATCATGCACTGATCACGTGGCTATCATGCACTGATCACGTGGCTGATCATGCACTGATCACGTAGCTACCATGTACTGATCACGTGACTGATCATGCACTGATCACGTGGCTGATCATGCACTGATCACGTGACTGATCATGCACTGATCACGTGACTGATCATGCACTGATCACGTGACTGATCATGCACTGATCACGTGGCTATCATGCACTCATGTGGCTGATCATGCACTGATCACGTAGCTACCATGCACTGATCACGTGACTGATCATGCACTGATCACGTAATTGATCATGCACTGATCACGTGGCTGATCATGCACTGATCACGTGGCTGATCATGCACTGATCACGTGACTGATCATGCACTGATCACGTGACTGATCATGCACTGATCACGTGGCTATCATGCACTGATCACGTGGCTGATCATGCACTGATCACGTGCCTGATCATGCACTGATCACATGACTGATCATGCACTGATCACGTGACTGATCATGCACTGATCACGTGGCTATCATGCACTACTCACGTGGCTGATCATGCAATGATCATGTAGCTACCATGTACTGGTCACGTGACTGATCATACACCCATCAGGTGACTGATCATGCACTGATCACGTGGCTATCATGCACTGATCACGTGGCTGATCATGCACTGATCACGTGCCTGGTCATGCACTGATCACGTGACTGATCATGCACTGATCACGTGGCTGATCATGCACTGATCACGTGGCTGATCATGCACTGATCACGTGGCTGATCATGCACTGATACCGTGACTGAGCATGGACTGATCACATGACTATCATGTAGTGATCACGTGACTTAATGGCGCTGATCATGTGACTGATCATGCACTGATCATGTTTGCTATCATACACTGATCATGTGCCTCTGGAGGCAATAAACAAAGAGCTGAGTAGGCACGAATCAAACAGTCAGCAGGCAATAATCATGGAACTCAGCTGTGAGGAATCATGCTGCTCAGCTGGCAATAATCAAGCAGCTGAGCAGGCAGGAATTACGCAGCACAGCTGGCAATTGTCAAGCAGATGACAGGCAGGAATCGTGCAGCTCAGCTGGCAATTGTCAAGCAGATGAGCAGACAGTAATCACGCAGCTCAGCAGGCCCTGATCACGTGACTGAGCATGCACTGTTCACGTGGCTGATCATACACTGATCACGTGATGATCATGCACTGATCACTTGGATATCATGCACTGATCACGTGGCTGATCATACACTGTTCACGTGTCTGACCATGCACTGATCACGTGGCTGATCATACACTGCTCACGTAACTGATCATGCACTGATCACGTGGCTATCATGCACTGATCACGTGGCTGATCATGCACTGTTCACGTGGCTGATCACACACCTGTCACGTGACATATCATGCACTGATCACGTGGCACTCATGCACTGATCACGTGGCTGATCATACACTGCTCACGTAACTGATCATGCACACACGTGGCTATCATGCACTGATCACGTGGCTCGTCATGGAATGATCACGTAGCTACATATACTGGTCACGTGACTGATCATGCACTGATCACGTAAATGATCATGCACTGATCACGTGACTGATCATGTACTGATCACGTGACTGATCATGCACTGATCACGTGGCTATCATGCACTGATCACGTGGCTGATCATGCACTGATCACGTGCCTGATCATGCACTGATCACATGACTGATCATGCACTGATCACGTGACTGATCATGCACTGATCACGTGGCTATCATGCACTACTCACGTGGCTGATCATGCAATGATCATGTAGCTACCATGTACAGGTCACGTGACTGATCATACACCCATCAGGTGACTGATCATGCACTGATCACGTGGCTATCATGCACTGATCACGTGACTGATCATGCACTGATCACGTCTATATCATGCACTGATCACATGACTGCCCATGCACTGATCACGTGGATGATCATACACTAATCATGTGACAGATCATGCACTGATCACGTGGCTGATCATGCACTGATACCGTGACTGAGCATGGACTGATCACATGACTATCATGTAGTGATCACGTGACTTAATGGCGCTGATCATGTGACTGATCATGCGCTGATCATGTTTGCTATCATACACTGATCATGTGCCTCTGGAGGCAATAAACAAAGAGCTGAGTAGGCACGAATCAAACAGTCAGCAGGCAATAATCATGGAACTCAGGTGTGAGGAATCATGCTGCTCAGCTGGCAATAATCAAGCAGCTGAGCAGGCAGGAATTACGCAGCACAGCTGGCAATTGTCAAGCAGATGACAGGCAGGAATCGTGCAGCTCAGCTGGCAATTGTCAAGCAGATGAGCAGACAGTAATCACGCAGCTCAGCAGGCCCAGATCACGTGACTGAGCATGCACTGTTCACGTGGCTGATCATACACTGATCACGTGACTGATCATGCACTGATCACGTGGCTATCATGCACTGATCACGTGGCTGATCATACACTGTTCACGTGTCTGACCATGCACTGATCACGTGGCTGATCATACACTGCTCACGTAACTGATCATGCACTGATCACGTGGCTGATCATGCACTGATCACGTGGCTATCATGCACTGATCACGTGGCTGATCATACACTGATCACGTGACTGATCATGCACTGATCACTGGCTATCATGCACTGATCACTGGCTATCATGCACTGATCACGTGGTTGATCATGCACTGATCACGTGACTGATCATGCACTGATCACGTCTATATCATGCACTGATCACGTGACTGATCATGCACTGATCACGTGGATGATCATGCACTGATCATGTGACTGATCATGCACTGATCACGTGGCTATCATGCACTCATGGCTGATCATGCAATGATCACGTAGCTACCATGTACTGGTCACGTGACTGATCATGCACTGATCACGTAATTGATCATGCACTGATCACGTGACTGATCATGCACTGATCACGTGGCTGATCATGCACTGATCACGTGACTGATCATGCACTGATCACGTGGCTATCATGCACTGCTCACGTGGCTGATCATGCACTGATCACGTAGCTACCATGCACTGGTCACGTGACTGATCATGCACTGATCACGTGACTGATCATGCACTGATCACGTGGCTGATCATGCACTGATCACGTGGCTGATCATGCACTGATCACGTGACTGATCATGCACTGATCACGTGACTGATCATGCACTGATCACGTGACTGATCATGCACTGATCACGTGCCTGATCATGCACTGATCACGTGACTGTCATGCACTGATCACATGGCTATCATGCACTGATCACGTGGCTGATCATGCACTGATCACGTGGCTGATCATGCACTGATACCGTGACTGAGCATGGACTGATCACATGACTATCATGTAGTGATCACGTGACTTAATGGCGCTGATCATGTGACTGATCATGCACTGATCATGTTTGCTATCATACACTGATCATGTGCCTCTGGAGGCAATAAACAAAGAGCTGAGTAGGCACGAATCAAACAGTCAGCAGGCAATAATCATGGAACTCAGCTGTGAGGAATCATGCTGCTCAGCTGGCAATAATCAAGCAGCTGAGCAGGCAGGAATTCGCAGCACAGCTGGCAATTGTCAAGCAGATGACAGGCAGGAATCGTGCAGCTCAGCTGGCAATTGTCAAGCAGATGAGCAGACAGTAATCACGCAGCTCAGCAGGCCCTGATCACGTGACTGAGCATGCACTGTTCACGTGGCTGATCATACACTGATCACGTGACTGATCATGCACTGATCACGTGGCTATCATGCACTGATCACGTGGCTGATCATACACTGTTCACGTGTCTGACCATGCACTGATCACGTGGCTGATCATACACTGCTCACGTAACTGATCATGCACTGATCACGTGGCTGATCATGCACTGATCACGTGGCTGATCATGCACTGATCACGTGGCTGATCATACACTGATCACGTGACTGATCATGCACTGATCACTGCTATCATGCACTGATCACGTGGCTGATCATGCACTGATCACGTGGCTGATCACGTCTACATGCACTGATCACGTGACTGATCATGCACTGATCACGTGGATGATCATGCACTGATCACGTGACTGATCATGCACTGATCACGTGAATCAATCACGTGGCTATCATGGATGATCATGCACTGATCACGTGGACTGACTGATCACGTGCACTGATCACGTGATCATGCACTGATCACGTGCTGATCATGATCACGTGATCATGCACTGATCACGTGACTGATCATGCACTGATCACGTGGCTATCATGCACTGATCACTGATCATGCACTGATCACGTGACTGATCATGCACTGATCACGTGACTGATCATGCACTGATCACGTGGCTATCATGCACTGATCACGTGGCTGATCATGCACTGATCACGTGACTGATCATGCACTGATCACGTGACATCATGCTCACGTGGCTATCATGCATCATGGCTACATGATGATCACGTGGTCATGACTGATCATGCACTGATCACGTGGCTATCATGCACTGATCACGTGGCTGATCATGCACTGATCACGTGCCTGTCATGCACTGATCACGTGACTGATCATGCACTGATCACGTGGCTGATCATGCACTGATCACGTGGCTGATCATGCACTGATCACGTGGCTGATCATGCACTGATACCGTGACTGAGCATGGACTGATCACATGACTATCATGTAGTGATCACGTGACTTAATCATGCTGATCATGTGACTGATCATGCACTGATCATGTTTGCTATCATACACTGATCATGTGCCTCTGGAGGCAATAAACAAAGAGCTGAGTAGGCACGAATCAAACAGTCAGCAGGCAATAATCATGGAACTCAGGTGTGAGGAATCATGCTGCTCAGCTGGCAATAATCAAGCAGCTGAGCAGGCAGGAATTACGCAGCACAGCTGATGGTCAAGCAGATGACAGGCAGGAATCGTGCAGCTCAGCTGGCAATTGTCAAGCAGATGAGCAGACAGTAATCACGCAGCTCAGCAGGCCCTGATCACGTGACTGAGCATGCACTGATCACGTGGCTGATCATACACTGATCACGTGACTGATCATGCACTGATCACGTGGCTATCATGCACTGATCACGTGGCTGATCATACTGATCACGTGACTGATCATGCACTGATCACGTGGCTGATCATGCACTGATCACGTGGCTGATCATGCACTGATCACGTGGCTGATCATGCACTGATCACGTGGCTGATCATGCACTGATCACGTGACTGATCATGCACTGATCACGTGACTGATCATGCACTGATCACGTGGCTATCATGCACTGATCACGTGGCTGATCATGCACTGATCACGTGACTGATCATGCACTGATCACGTGGCTGATCATGCACTGATCACTGGCTGATCATGCACTGATCACGTGGCTGATCATGCACTGATCACGAGACTGATCATGCACTGATCACGTCTATATCATGCACTGATCACATGACTGCCCATGCACTGATCACGGATGATCATACACTGATCATGTGACAGATCATGCACTGATCACGTGGCTGATCATGCACTGATACCGTGACTGAGCATGGACTGATCACATGACTATCATGTAGTGATCACGTGACTTAATGGCGCTGATCATGTGACTGATCATGCACTGATCATGTTTGCTATCATACACTGATCATGTGCCTCTGGAGGCAATAAACAAAGAGCTGAGTAGGCACGAATCAAACAGTCAGCAGGCAATAATCATGGAACTCAGCTGTGAGGAATCATGCTGCTCAGCTGGCAATAATCAAGCAGCTGAGCAGGCAGGAATTACGCAGCACAGCTGGCAATTGTCAAGCAGATGACAGGCAGGAATCGTGCAGCTCAGCTGGCAATTGTCAAGCAGATGAGCAGACAGTAATCACGCAGCTCAGCAGGCCCTGATCACGTGACTGAGCATGCACTGTTCACGTGGCTGATCATACACTGATCACGTGATGATCATGCACTGATCACTTGGATATCATGCACTGATCACGTGGCTGATCATACACTGTTCACGTGTCTGACCATGCACTGATCACGTGGCTGATCATACACTGCTCACGTAACTGATCATGCACTGATCACGTGGCTATCATGCACTGATCACGTGGCTGAACATGCACTGTTCACGTGGCTGATCACACACCTGTCACGTGACATATCATGCACTGATCACGTGGCACTCATGCACTGATCACGTGGCTGATCATACTCTGCTCACGTAACTCATCATGCACACATCACGTGGCTATCATGCACTGCTCACGTGGCTCGTCATGGAATGATCACGTAGCTACCATATACTGGTCACGTGACTGATCATGCACAGATCACGTAAATGATCATGCACTGTTCACGTGACTGATCATGCTGATCACGTGACTGATCATGCACTGATCACGTGGCTATCATGCTCTGCTCACGTGGCTGATCATGCAATGATCACGTAGCAACCATGTACTGGTCACGTGACTGATCATGCACTGATCACGTAATTGATCCTGCACTGATCACGTGGCTCATCATGCACTGATCACGTGGCTGATCACACATGTATCACGTGACTGATCATGCACTGATCACGTGGCTCTCATGCACTGATCACGTGGCTATCATGCACTGATCACGTGGATATCATGCACTGATCACGTGGCTGATCACACGTATCACATGACTGATCATGCACTGATCACGTGGCTATCATGCACTGATCACGTGGCTATCATGCACTGATCACGTGGCTGATCATGCAATGATCACGTGCTACCATGCACTGATCACGTGACTGATCATGCACTGATCACGTATTGATCATGCACTGATCACGTGGCTGATCATGCACTGATCACGTGACTGATCATGCACTGATCACGTGACTGATCATGCACTGATCACGTGGCTATCATGCACTGATCACGTGGCTGATCATGCACTGATCACGTAGCTACCATGCACTGATCACGTGACTGATCATGCACTGATCACGTAATTGATCATGCACTGATCACGTGGCTGATCATGCACTGATCACGTGGCTGATCATGCACTGATCACGTGACTGATCATGCACTGATCACGTGACTGATCATGCACTGATCACGTGACTGATCATGCACTGATCACGTGGCTATCATGCACTGATCACGTGGCTGATCATGCACTGATCACGTAGCTACCATGCACTGATCACGTGACTGATCATGCACTGATCACGTGGCTGATCATGCACTGATCACGTGGCTATCATGCACTGATCACGTGGATATCATGCACTGATCACGTGGCTGATCACACACGTCACATGACTGATCATGCACTGATCACGTGGCTGATCATGCACTGATCACGTGGCTATCATGCACTGATCACGTGGCTGATCATGCAATGATCACGTAGCTACCATGCACTGATCACGTGACTGATCATGCACTGATCACGTGACTGATCATGCACTGATCACGTGACTGATCATGCACTGATCACGTGGCTGATCATGCACTGATCACGTGACTGATCATGCACTGATCACGTGGCTATCATGCACTGATCACGTGGCTGATCATGCACTGATCACGTGGCTACCATGCACTGATCACGTGACTGATCATGCACTGATCACGTAATTGATCATGCACTGATCACGTGGCTGATCATGCACTGATCACGTGACTGATCATGCACTGATCACGTGGCTATCATGCACTGATCACGTGGCTGATCATGCACTGATCACGTGCCTGATCATGCACTGATCACGTGACTGATCATGCACTGATCACGTGACTGATCATGCACTGATCACGTGGCTATCATGCACTGATCACGTGGCTGATCATGCACTGATCACGTAGCTACCATGTACTGGTCACGTGACTGATCATGCACTGATCACGTGACTGATCATGCACTGATCACGTGGCTATCATGCACTGATCACGTGACTGATCATGCACTGATCACGTCTATATCATGCACTGATCACGTGACTGATCATGCACTGATCACGTGGCTGATCATGCACTGATCACGTGACTGATCATGCACTGATCACGTGGCTGATCATGCACTGATCACGTGACTGATCATGCACTGATCACGTGACTGATCATGCACTGATCACGTGACTGATCATGCACTGATCACGTGGCTATCATGCACTACTCACGTGGCTGATCATGCAATGATCATGTAGCTACCATGTACTGGTCACGTGACTGATCATACACCCATCAGGTGACTGATCATGCACTGATCACGTGGCTATCATGCACTGATCACGTGGCTGATCATGCACTGATCACGTGCCTGGTCATGCACTGATCACGTGACTGATCATGCACTGATCACGTGGCTATCATGCACTGATCACGTGGCTGATCATGCACTGATCACGTGGCTGATCATGCACTGATACCGTGACTGAGCATGGACTGATCACATGACTATCATGTAGTGATCACGTGACTTAATGGCGCTGATCATGTGACTGATCATGCGCTGATCATGTTTGCTATCATACACTGATCATGTGCCTCTGGAGGCAATAAACAAAGAGCTGAGTAGGCACGAATCAAACAGTCAGCAGGCAATAATCATGGAACTCAGCTGTGAGGAATCATGCTGCTCAGCTGGCAATAATCAAGCAGCTGAGCAGGCAGGAATTACGCAGCACAGCTGGCAATTGTCAAGCAGATGACAGGCAGGAATCGTGCAGCTCAGCTGGCAATTGTCAAGCAGATGAGCAGACAGTAATCACGCAGCTCAGCAGGCCCAGATCACGTGACTGAGCATGCACTGTTCACGTGGCTGATCATACACTGATCACGTGACTGATCATGCACTGATCACGTGGCTATCATGCACTGATCACGTGGCTGATCATACACTGATCACGTAACTGATCATGCACTGATCACGTGGCTATCATGCACTGATCACGTGGCTGATCATGCACTGATCACGTGGCTGATCATGCACTGATCACGTGGCTGATCATGCACTGATCACGTGACTGATCATGCACTGATCACGTGGCTGATCATGCACTGATCAGTGGCTATCATGCACTGATCACGTGGCTGATCATGCACTGATCACGTGACTGATCATGCACTGATCACTGGCTATCATGCACTGATCACTGGCTATCATGCACTGATCACGTGGCTGATCATGCACTGATCACGTGACTGATCATGCACTGATCACGTCTATATCATGCACTGATCACGTGACTGATCATGCACTGATCACGGGATGATCATACACTGATCACGTGACTGATCATGCACTGATCACGTGGCTATCATGCACTGATCACGTGGCTGATCATGCACTGATCACGTAGCTATCATGCACTGATCACGTGACTGATCATGCACTGATCACGTGGCTGATCATGCACTGATCACGTGACTGATCATGCACTGATCACGTGACTGATCATGCACTGATCACGTGACTGATCATGCACTGATCACGTGGCTATCATGCACTACTCACGTGGCTGATCATGCAATGATCATGTAGCTACCATGTACAGGTCACGTGACTGATCATACACCCATCAGGTGACTGATCATGCACTGATCACGTGGCTATCATGCACTGATCACGTGGCTGATCATGCACTGATCACGTGCCTGATCATGCACTGATCACGTGACTGATCATGCACTGATCACGTGGCTATCATGCACTGATCACGTGGCTGATCATGCACTGATCACGTGGCTGATCATGCACTGATACCGTGACTGAGCATGGACTGATCACATGACTATCATGTAGTGATCACGTGACTTAATGGCGCTGATCATGTGACTGATCATGCGCTGATCATGTTTGCTATCATACACTGATCATGTGCCTCTGGAGGCAATAAACAAAGAGCTGAGTAGGCACGAATCAAACAGTCAGCAGGCAATAATCATGGAACTCAGGTGTGAGGAATCATGCTGCTCAGCTGGCAATAATCAAGCAGCTGAGCAGGCAGGAATTACGCAGCACAGCTGGCAATTGTCAAGCAGATGACAGGCAGGAATCGTGCAGCTCAGCTGGCAATTGTCAAGCAGATGAGCAGACAGTAATCACGCAGCTCAGCAGGCCCAGATCACGTGACTGAGCATGCACTGTTCACGTGGCTGATCATACACTGATCACGTGACTGATCATGCACTGATCACGTGGCTATCATGCACTGATCACGTGGCTGATCATACACTGCTCACGTGTCTGATCATGCACTGATCACGTGGCTATCATGCACTGATCACGTGGCTGATCATGCACTGATCACGTGGCTGATCATGCACTGATCACGTGGCTGATCATGCACTGATCACGTGACTGATCATGCACTGATCACGTGGCTGATCATGCACTGATCAGTGGCTATCATGCACTGATCACGTGGCTGATCATGCACTGATCACGTGACTGATCATGCACTGATCACTGGCTATCATGCACTGATCACTGGCTATCATGCACTGATCACGTGGCTGATCATGCACTGATCACGTGACTGATCATGCACTGATCACGTCTATATCATGCACTGATCACGTGACTGATCATGCACTGATCACGTGGCTGATCATGCACTGATCATGACTGATCATGCACTGATCACGTGGCTATCATGCACTGATCACGGCTGATCATGCACTGATCACGTAGCTACCATGTACTGGTCACGTGGCTGATCATGCACTGATCACGTAATTGATCATGCACTGATCACGTGACTGATCATGCACTGATCACGTGAGTGATCATGCACTGATCACGTGACTGATCATGCACTGATCACGTGGCTATCATGCACTACTCACGTGGCTGATCATGCAATGATCACGTGGCTACCATGTACTGGTCACGTGACTGATCATGCACCCATCAGGTGACTGATCATGCACTGATCACGTGGCTATCATGCACTGATCACGTGGCTGATCATGCACTGATCACGTGCCTGATCATGCACTGATCACGTGACTGATCATGCACTGATCACGCTGATCATGCACTGATCACGTGGCTGATCATGCACTGATCACGTGGCTGATCATGCACTGATACCGTGACTGAGCATGGACTGATCACATGACTATCATGTACTGATCACGTGACTTAATGGCACTGATCATGTGACTGATCATGCACTGATCATGTTTGCTATCATACACTGATCATGTGCCTCTGGAGGCAATAAACAAAGAGCTGAGTAGGCACGAATCAAACAGTCAGCAGGCAATAATCATGGAACTCAGCTGTGAGGAATCATGCTGCTCAGCTGGCAATAATCAAGCAGCTGAGCAGGCAGGAATTACGCGCACAGCTGATAATTGTCAAGCAGATGACAGGCAGGAATCGTGCAGCTCAGCTGGCAATTGTCAAGCAGATGAGCAGACAGTAATCACGCAGCTCAGCAGGCCCTGATCACGTGACTGAGCATGCACTGATCACGTGGCTGATCATGCACTGATCACGTGACTGATCATGCACTGATCACGTGACTGATCATGCACTGATCACGTGGCTGATCATGCACTGCTCACGTGGCTGATCATGCACTGATCACGTGGCTATCATGCACTGATCACGTGACTGATCATGCACTGATCACGTGGCTGATCATGCACTGATCACGTGGCTGATCATGCACTGATCACGTGGCTGATCATGCACTGATCACGTGACTGATCATGCACTGATCACGTGACTGATCATGCACTGATCACGTGGCTGATCATGCACTGATCACGTGACTGATCATGCACTGATCACATGGCTATCATGCAACTGATCACGTGGCTGATCATGCACTGATCACGTGGCTGATCATGCACTGATACCGTGACTGAGCATGGACTGATCACATGACTATCATGTAGTGATCACGTGACTTAATGGCACTGATCATGTGACTGATCATGCACTGATCATGTTTGCTATCATACACTGATCATGTGCCTCTGGAGGCAATAAACAAAGAGCTGAGTAGGCACGAATCAAACAGTCAGCAGGCAATAATCATGGAACTCAGCTGTGAGGAATCATGCTGCTCAGCTGGCAATAATCAAGCAGCTGTGCAGCAGGAATTGGCACAGGCTGTCAATTGTCAAGCAGATGACAGGCAGGATCGTGCAGCTCAGCTGGCATTGTCAAGCAGATGAGCAGACAGTAATCACGCAGCTCAGCAGGCCCTGATCACGTGACTGAGCATGCACTGTTCACGTGGCTGATCATACACTGATCACGTGATGATCATGCACTGATCACTTGGATATCATGCACTGATCACGTGGCTGATCATACACTGTTCACGTGTCTGACCATGCACTGATCACGTGGCTGATCATACACTGCTCACGTAACTGATCATGCACTGATCACGTGGCTATCATGCACTGATCACGTGGCTGATCATGCACTGTTCACGTGGCTGATCACACACTGATCACGTGACATATCATGCACTGATCACGTGGCACTCATGCACTGATCACGTGGCTGATCATACTCTGATCACGTAACTGATCATGCACTGATCACGTGGCTATCATGCACTGCTCACGTGGCTCGTCATGCAATGATCACGTAGCTACCATATACTGATCACGTGACTGATCATGCACTGATCACGTAAATGATCATGCACTGATCACGTGACTGATCATGCACTGATCACGTGACTGATCATGCACTGATCACGTGGCTATCATGCACTGATCACGTGGCTGATCATGCACTGATCACGTGGCTGATCATGCACTATCACGTGACTGATCATGCACTGATCACGTGGCTGATCATGCACTGATCACGTGGCTATCATGCACTGATCACGTGGCTGATCATGCACTGATCACGTGGCTATCATGCACTGATCACGTGACTGATCATGCACTGATCACGTGGCTGATCATGCACTGATCACGTGGCTGATCATGCACTGATCACGTGGCTGATCACACTGTATCACATGACTGATCATGCACTGATCACGTGGCTATCATGCACTGATCACGTGGCTATCATGCACTGATCACGTGGCTGATCATGCAATGATCACGTAGCTACCATGCACTGATCACGTGACTGATCATGCACTGATCACGTAATTGATCATGCACTGATCATGTGGCTGATCATGCACTGATCACGTGGCTGATCATGCACTGATCACGTGACTGATCATGCACTGATCACGTGACTGATCATGCACTGATCACGTGGCTATCATGCACTGATCACGTGGCTGATCATGCACTGATCACGTGCCTGATCATGCAGATCACGTGACTGATCATGCACTGATCACGTGACTGATCATGCACTGATCACGTGGCTATCATGCACTATCACGTGGCTGATCATGCACTGATCACGTAGCTATCATGTACTGGTCACGTGACTGATCATGCACTGATCACGTGATGATCATGCACTGATCACGTGGCTGATCATGCACTGATCACGTGGCTGATCATGCGATCACGTGCCTGATCATGCTGATCACGTGACTGATCATGCACTGATCACGTGGCTATCATGCACTGATCACGTGGCTGATCATGCACTGATCACGTGGCTGATCATGCACTGATCACGTGGCTGATCATGCACTGATCACGTGACTATCATGCACTGATCACGTGACTGTCATGCACTGATCACGTGGCTGATCATGCACTGATCACGTGGCTATCATGCACTGATCGTGACTGATCGCATGCACATCACGTGACTGATCATGCACTGATCACGTGGCTATCATGCACTGATCACGTGACTGATCATGCACTGATCACGTGCTATCATGCACTGATCACGTGACTGATCATGCACTGATCACGTGGCTGATCATGCACTGATCATGTGACTGATCATGCACTGATCACGTGGCTGATCATGCACTGATCAGGTGACTTATCATGCACTCACGTGGCTGATCATGCACTGATCACGTGACTGATCATGCACTGATCACGTGGCTATCATGCACTACTCACGTGGCTGATCATGCAATGATCATGTAGCTACCATGTACAGTCACGTGACTGATCATACACCCATCAGGTGACTGATCATGCACTGATCACGTGGCTATCATGCACTGATCACGTGGCTGATCATGCACTGATCACGTGCCTGGTCATGCACTGATCACGTGACTGATCATGCACTGATCACGTGGCTGATCATGCACTGATCACGTGGCTGATCATGCACTGATCACGTGGCTGATCATGCACTGATACCGTGACTGAGCATGGACTGATCACATGACTATCATGTAGTGATCACGTGACTTAATGGCGCTGATCATGTGACTGATCATGCGCTGATCATGTTTGCTATCATACACTGATCATGTGCCTCTGGAGGCAATAAACAAAGAGCTGAGTAGGCACGAATCAAACAGTCAGCAGGCAATAATCATGGAACTCAGGTGTGAGGAATCATGCTGCTCAGCTGGCAATAATCAAGCAGCTGAGCAGGCAGAATTCGCAGCACAGCTGATAATTGTCAACAGATGACAGGCAGGAATCGTGCAGCTCAGCTGGCAATTGTCAAGCAGATGAGCAGACAGTAATCACGCAGCTCAGCAGGCCCTGATCACGTGACTGAGCATGCACTGTTCACGTGGCTGATCATGCACTGATCACGTGATGATCATGCACTGATCACGTGGCTGATCATGCACTATCACGTGTTGATCATGCACTGATCACGTGTGCTGATCATGCACTGATCACGTGGCTGATCATGCACTGATCACGTGACTGATCATGCACTGATCACGTGGCTATCATGCACTGATCACGTGGCTGATCATGCACTGATCACGTGGCTGATCATGCACTGATCACGTGGCTGATCATGCACTGATCACGTGGCTGATCGCACATGATCACGTGACTGATCATGCACTGATCACGTGACTGATCATGCACTGATCACGTGGCTATCATGCACTGATCACGTGGCTGATCATGCACTGATCACGTAGCTACCATGCACTGATCACGTGACTGATCATGCACTGATCACGTAATTGATCATGCACTGATCACGTGGCTGATCATGCACTGATCACGTGGCTGATCATGCACTGATCACGTGACTGATCATGCACTGATCACGTGACTGATCATGCACTGATCACGTGGCTATCATGCACTGATCACGTGGCTGATCATGCACTGATCACGTGGCTGATCATGCACTGATCACGTGGCTGATCATGCACTGATCACGTGACTGATCATGCACTGATCACGTGGCTATCATGCACTGATCACGTGGCTGATCATGCACTGATCACGTAGCTATCATGCACTGATCACGTGGACTGATCATGCACATCACGTGATTGATCATGCACTGATCACGTGGCTATCATGCACTGATCACGTGGCTGATCATGCACTGATCACGTGACTGATGCACTGATCACGTGACTGATCATGCACTGATCACGTGACTGATCATGCACTGATCACGTGGCTGATCATGCACTGATCACGTGGCTGATCATGCACTGATCACGTGACTGATCATGCACTGATCACGTGACTGATCATGCACTGATCACGTGGCTATCATGCACTGATCACGTGGCTGATCATGCACTGATCACGTAGCTACCATGCACTGATCACGTGACTGATCATACACTGATCACGTGACTGATCATGCACTGATCACGTGGCTGATCATGCACTGATCACGTGACTGATCATGCACTGATCACGTATATCATGCACTGATCATGACTGATCATGCACTGATCACGTGGCTGATCATGCACTGATCATGTGACTGATCATGCACTGATCACGTGGCTGATCATGCACTGATCACGTGACTGATCATGCACTGTGCGTGACTGATCATGCACTGATCACGTGACTGATCATGCAGTGATCACGTGGCTATCATGCACTACTCACGTGGCTGATCATGCAATGATCATGTAGCTACCATGTACAGGTCACGTGAATGATCATACACCCATCAGGTGACTGATCATGCACTGATCACGTGGATATCATGCACTGATCACTAGACTGATCATGCACTGATCACGTGCTATATCATGCACTGATCACATGACTGCCCATGCACTGGTCACGTGGATGATCATACACTAATCATGTGACAGATCATGCACTGATCACGTGGCTGATCATGCACTGACACTGTGACTGAGCATGGACTGATCACATGACTATCATGTAGTGATCACGTGACTTAATGGCGCTGATCATGTGACTGATCATGCGCTGATCATGTTTGCTATCATACACTGATCATGTGCCTCTGGAGGCAATAAACAAAGAGCTGAGTAGGCACGAATCAAACAGTCAGCAGGCAATAATCATGGAACTCAGGTGTGAGGAATCATGCTGCTCAGCTGGCAATAATCAAGCAGCTGAGCAGGCAGGAATTACGCAGCACAGCTGACAATTGTCAAGCAGATGACAGGCAGAATCGTGCAGCTCAGCTGGCAATTGTCAAGCAGATGAGCAGACAGTAATCACGCAGCTCAGCTCAGCGCCCAGATCACGTGACTGAGCATGCACTGTTCACGTGGCTGATCATACACTGATCACGTGATTGATCATGCACTGATCATGGATATCATGCACTGATCACGTGGCTGATCATACACTGTTCACGTGTCTGACCATGCACTGATCACGTGGCTGATCACACTGCTCACGTAACTGATCATGCACTGATCACGTGGCTGATGCACTGCATCACGTGGCTGATCATGCACTGATCATGGCTGATCATGCACTGTCACGTGACTGATCATGCACTGATCACGTGACTCATCATGCACACATCAACTGTGGCTATCATGCACTGCTCACGTGGTTCGTCATGGAATGATCACGAAGCTGACCATATACTGATCACGTCTATATCCATTTTCATCACGTGACTGATCATGCACTGATCACGACTGATCATGCACTGATCACGTGACTGATCATGCACGTGATCACGTGGCTGATCATGCACTGCTCACGTGGCTGATCATGCACTGATCACGTAGCTACCATGCACTGGTCGTGGTGATCATGTGCACTGATCACGTAATTGATCATGCACTGATCACGGTGGCTGATCATGCACTGTGCGTGACTGATCATGCACTGATCACGTGACTGATCATGCACTGATCACGTGGCTATCATGCACTGATCACGTGGCTGATCATGCACTGATCACGTAGCTATCATGTACTGGTCACGTGACTGATCATGCACTGATCAGTGTAATTGATCATGCACTGATCACGTGGCTGATCATGCACGATCACGCGTGAAGCAGTGTCCACTGATCACGTGACTGATCATGCACTGATCACGTGGCTGGTCATGCACTGATCACGTGACAAATCATGCACTGATCACATAGCTATCATGAACTGATCACGTGGCTGATCATGCACTGATCACGTGGCTGATCATGCACTGTACCGTGACTGAGCATGGACTGATCACATGACTATCATGTAGTGATCACGTGACTTAATGGCACTGATCATGTGACTGATCATGCACTGATCATGTTTACTATCATACACTGATCATGTGCCTCTGGAGGCAATAAACAAAGAGCTGAGTAGGCACAGGAATCACAGTCAGCAGGCAATAATCATGGAACTCAGGTGTGAGAATCATGCTGCTCAGCTGGCAATAATCAAGCAGCTGAGCAGGCAGAATTCGCTGGCATCAGGTGATCAAGCAGATGACAGGCA